>NC_080634.1:116602551-116792706 GCF_027579445.1 Ammospiza nelsoni
TGCCCTGTTTTATAAGCAGTTGCAGAGAGAGATGCTCCTTGCAGACGAGAAGGAGCAGTGACACTTTTTATGATGGGAAAATGTGTACATCACATCAAATAATGAGGGCTCTGCATAAGCCATGGCAGAGCCTGTGCTTTGAGTACCCAGTTCTGGAGAACAAGTTACACTCTGTGGTTTCTCATTACTGAAATCCTGCTGGAACTTTGCCCCCAGACATTTAGAAAATTGCAGTAAAATGACTGCATATTGTTTACACAGATTATTGACTACGCTTTCTTATGTAGATTTAAAGGGGGGGGGGAAAGATCATTTTTACATAGCTCCAAGCTCCTAAATACACTTGAGAAATGTCTAGACAGCAGCTTGAAAAGCAACCTCCATCTCTGTAAGGTTCAGTGCTCTTTTTTTTTTGTAGTCCACTGATACCCGTGGCTCTCAAGAAGCAGCAAATGTGCCAAGGCACAGAATCAGCTCCGTGAGGGACCCACGGGGAGCTGTCAGTGAGCCACGCTCCAGCTGCTGCTCCACACCAGCTCCTTCCTGGAAAGCCAACCAAAAAACAAGCAGAAAATGCAGCAGAAAGAAGGAGCAGGTGTAAAATGTCCTGGCTGGTGTTAACAAGGCAGTGGCAGCCCCTCGCAGGCAGTGGTGGGTGACAGACACCTGTGGGAAAAGGCAGATTGTTGTGGGAAATGGAAACATGGAGGGGTTTGGGTTGGGAAGGATGGCAAAGATCATCCAGTGCCACCCCTGCCATGGCAGGGACACCTCCCACTGTCCCAGGCTGCTCCCAGCCCCAGTGTCCAGCCTGGTCTTGGGCACTGCCAGGGATCCAGGGATCCCCACAGCTGCTCTGGGCACCCTGGGCCAGGGCCTGCCCACCCTCACAGGGAACAATTCCTAATTCCCAAGATCCCATCTAAACCTACTCTCTTTTAGTTTAAAACCATTATTCCTTATCCTATCATCCTATGCCCTTGTCCCGGGTCCCTCTCCAGCTGTCTTGGAGCCCCTTTAGGCAACGTTACCTCAGCGAGAAGGAGCTGAGCTAGGACAGGCTCAAGCAAGGGGCTCTGAGGTCTCTCTGGTTCCCTCTCTTCTCCAGGCTGAACAGCCTCAGCTCCCCCCTCCTATCTCCAGAGCAGAGGTGCTCCAGGACTGGGTTCAACACAGAACATTTTTCCTCTTCTGCTGGGGCTGAGGGACCCCAGTGGAGCATGGGAGTGGGAGAAACCCCCCCGCCCTTTTGATCCCAGCAGTCTCTAAACATTCCTGGCAAGAGGGAAATCATCACTTTGGCATTAGAATCAGTCCCAAAGCTCTCACAGCTGTTGTTGCCATCTCCAAGGTGCATTCTGCTGGCCCTGACAGTGAAATCCCCAAACCTGAGGCAGCCAAACCAAGCTCCCCAAAACCTCCATTGGACAGAGGGCCGAGAGATGTGGGGAGCATCCCTCTCACTCCTACTTCTCTCCCTCTGGAGAGGAGTGGGGTAGGAGCACAAGAACTTCCCATCCTGGCTGTCTCCTCCCTCACAGGGAAAGCTCTTTGGAGCCAACCAACCCAAAACCTGCATTTTGGAAGGACTTGCACTACAAGGGGATGCAGAAGAAGTGATGTGACATGGGGTTCTGTGTGAGTAGGTGTTGGACAGCACGGATGTGCCCATGGGCAGCTTGGCTCAATGCCTGGGGAGAAGTGCCGTGAGTTGGTGCCTCCCTGCTCACACAGAATCACAGAATAATGAGGTTGGAAGAGACCTCTAAGATCATCAAGTCCAAACTATGCCCTAACACCTCAACTAGACTATAGCACCAAGTGCCATGGCCAGTCCTGCTGTCCTTCACCCCAGCAGCAGCAGCATTGTTGCCGTCTCAGCTGAAACAGGTCTGACATGCACAATTGTGCTTGGCACGAAAGGCACTGCAGGAGAATCAGGCAAACCAAGGAGTAAAACCCATTAAAGCTAACACCACCCATTTCTCAAGAGGCAATCAGTGTGATTACCATGACAAACCTCCCCCTCTCCCTCCAACTCCACGGTGTGTGTCAGGCTCATCTCGAGATACTCCCATCTTACTCCACGGGGGTAACACACCACGTGCACTGAGCCTGTGCTGGAGATGCATCCAGAAAAAAACATATGGTGTTAGACTGTGCCTGAGGGATTTCTATAGGAATAAACAAGGATCCTGGCCAAATGCAACTCCTCAGCAATTCTCTGTCTGTGACCTGGAATTACAGATAGAGCAGATGCTGTTGGTCTTTTAGCTAAGACTTGCAGTGCCTTGACTTACGTGGGAAAGCAGAGGACCTGTTTTATTTTAGGTCATTGGACAGCTTTTAGCTGGGCTAGAAAGAACAAAATTGTTAAACATAGTTTTATTATGAAGAACTGCTTTCCTGGTCTGTTGTTTATGCCACTGGCACAGGTCAGCCTTAATTTTTCCTGCTGTAAATAGCTCATGGAGAGCTATACAGGTGGTGTGGTGCCAAGAGTCTCCTGCTTTAAACATTCAGGATGCATCCCATCTGTAGATGAGACTCTGGGTTTGATATCAACCATAAAAAAAAAAGCAGCTCCATACCTGCAGAGATCTGTACAGAAAGGAAAATACTGTTCTGAATTCTCCTGTAACTGTGCTTTTTTTCATACATAGATGAGGTTACACCATCAAATATTTTTAGAAGGGAATGTCATTATGTGCCTGATTGCCTCTCATTTCCTTGAAGGAACATCATGAATGCCTAACAGGCCCAGGAGTCGGAGGAAATAATGAATAAGAGGTTTTCTTGACAATACAAAGCAGAAAGTTGATACAAGAGCTCAGGTGCCAATCCCAGTGCATTTTGTTACCACAAACCAGCAGCATCTTGGTGGTCACAGTGGTAAAGTTATTAGTGAATTAAACACAGTGATGATGGTTGACAGGTAAATTTTGTCATATGAGGGCAAGAATGTTTCTGTTTTATTGAGAAATCTCTTGAAGACTACAGCCTTAGCACTCTTGCATCCATTTAAAATAGTTTAGTCATTCTACTCAACCCTGGGGATCATTAATTGGAATTGTGAAGGTTTCCATTTAAAATGGAAAATAAAAAGTAAACTCAGTAGTTTACTGAGCCTCTGCATTTTCCAAGATTTTGACAAAGGAAAACCAAGAACTTTTCAGATTTTGAGAAAAAGCTCCTGGTCTTTTCATTTTATCTCCTTCATGCTGTGAGTGCATGTAAAGAACACTGCACTCCTCATTCCATTGTGAAAGCAAATATTAAGAGCGAATATTGTGGATATGCCCAGAAGGAATTTACTGCATAATTCTGTAAGATTATAGCAGAGTAAATGGCTGACAAATAATCTGTAAATCATAAATTGTGATCACAGATCCTCCCCTTTGGCGGCCAAACCACCTTGAGTCGCTCCCGCCGGGTGAGGCCGCGCAACGCACGACCCGAAATAAAATCTCACTTGTCCCTTTTGCCTCCCCAGGTGATCTCATGCATTTGCCACCCTACCTTAGGATGGACTTTTTATTGAACCGTGGCGTGCAGGGCACGAGCAGAGACCTGGGTTTGGGGCAAGCCTGCTTGGAGCCACAGAAAAGCCGAACCTTGAAGCGTCCCACCGTGCTGGAGCCGATCCCCATGGAGACATCCTCCACGAGAGATGTCCAGTCATGGCAACCTGGTGCTGTGGCAACGTTACCTCAGCGAGAAGGAGCTGAGCTAGGACAGGCTCAAGCAAAAATGAGCAGCTCCCAAGAATCCCTGCTGGACTCCCGGGGCCACTTGAAAGGAAACAATCCCTACGCAAAGTCTTACACCCTGGTATAACGAAAAGAGCATGGCTGGACAGTGGCTGTAAATATTTACACTGAAAAACAAAACAAAACAAACAAACAAAAAAAGCCCAATGAAAGCTACCTTTTTTTTATTGAATTCCAATATTTATAATTAAAGAAGAAGATTGCCAAAATATTTGACAAAAAAATAATAATATGAACGACAGACAGTGCAAAGACTCTCTTGCTTTTTTTCTGTCTGAGTGTGAGCTTCATCTGACTGGACATCTGAATTTTTGGGTAAAAGAGTCCAGTTTTCTGATCTTCACAAGCGTTTGTGTTTTTACTGATTTTCTACGAAGTGCATGGAGACTTAACAAAAACATTTTAACTGGAAGTTCCATCAGACAAGATTTAAAAGGGAAAAAAAATTCACAAAAAAAAAAAAAAAAAAAAAAAAAGAAAATCACCCTCTTTGTGAATTCAACAGGAACATTGATTTGGAAAAACGAAGTCTTTTGTCATGTTTGCACTTTTTTTTTTTTTAATTAGAAAATGGGTCCTTGATTGTTCTTTTTTTTGTTGTTAATTAGGATGAGTGATGTCAGTGGAGTGAGGAGATTGATTTGGGTTTTTTTTTAATATTAATTTAATGAGACACTCTTTGCATTTTGTCTATGCGAAATAAAAGGGTCTTCTGCCTTTATTTGTGATGTCTGCTTCCATCACCTTTTGCTGTGGTTTTCCCAAAGTGTGATAATCATGTCAGCGCCATCCTCTGAATAATGTCTTTTTGTGCCTTGGGAAAAAAGTAAAAGAACTCAGGGGTCACATCACTTTTTTTTCTGCCATGGGGCAAAAAGGCAGAAGGGTGCAAGCCCTGAGTGCTCTGAACCAAACCCACCCTGGACTCTCAGCATTTGCTCCATTTCACACCAGGAAGCTTTGGTTCAGCTTCAATATTTTTTGGATCACAAGAAATGCATTGACGTTACTTTACTTCCTCCTTAGAAAAGGATCTTTATTCCATTTGGGAGCAGCTCTTATGGAAATTCTTTGCTTACGTAAGGACTGGGGTGGAAAAAAACCAACAACTTCTTCCATAAGAGGAAAAATGGGAGGAAAAAAGTTATTCCAGGTCTTTCTCTAGAGGAAAAAAAAGCTTGTTACGTGGGAGCTGTCAGCTCATATTACTTTGTTGCATCCTCTGATTCCATGAGAAGTGATATTGCTTGTTTTATGCAGAGCATAAATGATTGAGTACCAAAGTCGGTGTTTTTAACACAAAAGCCTTGCTAAGTGCCTCCTTGTGTGTGCCCTGGCCACTTGTGTGTGCCCTGGCCAAGGCAGCAGGGAGCAGAGCATCCCAAATTGGGGCCAAAATGTTGTTCAGCACTGGCTGGAGGTGCCAGCTGTGCTGGGGCAGGGTGGGAGCTCCTCAGATTTCCATGGCTGTAAGCATTGCTAACGCAAACATTTCTGCACCGTGCTCAACTCAGATTGCTCTAAAACACAAAAGTGCAGCAATGTGTGGTTGCTTTGTCACTGTTTTTAATGGGATTGTGCTGTTGAAAGGGCACTAAGTGAGCCAAGTGTCTTGGAATGAACCAGGTTGTGCTTGCACCCATAGCTTTGCCAAGCCCAAGGGCTGAAGGTCTGCAGAGCTGAACAGAAGAGGCCAAATGAAGACATCCTCAAGGTATGTACAGCTCCTAAACCTGCAGATTGCTGAGATGTCACTCAGTTAAGGGATCATTCCCCATCTGGTCTGCATGTCTGACCAATATGGTCATAAAACATTAAAAAAAAATTTTAAGTACACCAAAAAATAAACAAATCAAACCAACTCCCCCCAAAAAACCCAAACAACAACAAAAAAAAAGCAACATTGAACCTTTCATCTCCAAACCAGAAATTAAAAATGAAATGTTAAGAATTACCCATGAAGTATTTCCAAACAGAATGAAGCAACTATCTGTTATCACTCTGTTTTAGTTGATATGGGGGTGTTCAGCCAAAGGTTGGGCTCAATGATCTTGGAGGTCTTTTCCAAGTTTAACAATTCCATGAAAAAAAGATTAAGCTATTCATTTGCTTTGGTTGGATGTGTTATTTCTTTTTTTCCACAGAGAAAAATGGTGTTAATAAGAACCTAATTAAAACATGCAGAAAGAAATTTCTTTTACTATTTCCCATTGAAAAAGCACAGAAAATGAAACTTTTATAGAAGATTTTGGGGCAATTCAGTCCTACTTTATTCCCTCAAAAGTCTTTCTGCTGTGCTCAGCTTGAGGTGGATGGGGCATTAGCACTGCATGTAGAAATAAAATTGATTTACTCGGTTGCATTCAGGACTTTTTAATCTCCAAACACTTTCATATTCTATATTCAATGCCTCCTCCTTGTCCTCTGCAAAAAGGTGAAAAGCTTTTGGACAAAATTGAGGTTTGCTACATTTGTTCCTGTGGCTCTTTGCTTCCCTCAGGCACAGGGTGATGGGTCCTGTGGCTGCCCATCAAAACTTCAGTGACAGGCAAGAGCGAACCAGCAATGGAGGCAGGAAACAGCCACATTTCAAACTCCTGGTGCCTGCTGATACTGGAAATATTCCAGCATCTCCCTACATCTACATTTGGCTGATGATCTGGAAAAGTGTCAACCGTCCTTGACTTAATGAGACTTCCTCCTCATCTGTATTCAATGTGCCTGCTAATATCCATCCTCCTTATGAACTGAGGATGCCTTTGGGGGGCTCATATTCAAATAAATCCACTGCAAGGCTCCTGCTGGTTGAAATCAGAGTGGAACGGGGCTGCTGCTTCCCACGGGAGGCCGGGAGCAGCGGGAGCCTGGCTCGGTGCCCGCATCCCGGCGGATCCGCAGCGCGAGCAGCTGTAAACACAATGTCCTGGATTGAACAGACAGGTGTTTGCTAAGGAAGGCAGGAGCCTCCCCTCAAATGGAAAATGTAAACCCCCTCCCTCTGAATTATTATAGTTTTTCAATTAAAAGGCTCTCGGGCAAAGATATGGGAGTAGGAATAACAGTTCTTTACTAGGAAAATTAAAAATAGAAATGTAATAGTACAAACAAAAACAAAACACTGCCAGAGTCAAACCGTGCCCTGCCCCCTGTGTGTCAGGGCGGTGTCCCAGCCCCATCCCAGGGAGGCTCAGCCCTCCTGCAGTGCCAGCTGTGGCTCTGCTGCAGCAGGGATCCTGCACAAGGGGGGAGTTTTCCTCTGCAGCTCCAGGGCTGCTGCAGATGGGCCTGGGCTCCCTCTGGCCATGCAGGGCAGCAGAAAGCTGCTCCTCTGGCAATGCAGGGGGCAAAGGCTGCTCTGCTGTGCCAGGCCCAGATTGGATCCAGGCAGGAATGCTTGGCTCCTCCCCTGGGCGGAGCATCTCCCCATGGGATGCTGGGATTGGATCAGCCCTGCAGGGACACTCAGTGGCCATGGACAGCAGAGATCTCCTGCAGGGAGGGTTGGCTGTGGGAGAGAGAAAGGAAAAACTGCCCCAGGAACAGCAGAGAACTGCCCCAGCTCTCACAGATGGAAATAGAACACACAGCCCCATTTCCAACCTAAGTCACACAAGCACGGTTCTCTTGGCTTTGGGCTTTCATTGCCTTTTCATCTTGCCAGCAGACAGATAAACATGGGGCAGGGGTTCACAGGGCCTGCCTGTTCTGCTCCCATCCAGTTCAGACAGAGCAATCTTTTCTTGGATCAGGGCAGCTGGGAGCAGCTGGGGCTGGATGCCCTGAGCTGCAGGACCCAGGTGACAGGAAAAGAGCTGATGTGTCACTGCCAGCACCATTTTAAACACTGGAAGAGAACCATAAAAATCCATGGATGCTGTATGCCTGCATCCTGGCATTGATATGCTTAGATTTGTGGAATCATTAAAGTGGGAAAAGCCCTCCCAGCCCATGGAGTGCCAGCTGTGCTCCATGGGCACCCTGTCCCCAGCCCAGAGCACTCAGTGCCACCTCCAGGGCACACCTGCAGGGATGGGCACTGCAAAGCTCCCTGGGCAGCCCCTGCCAAGGCCTGAGCTCCCTTTCCATGGGCAAATTGCTGCTGCTGTCCCAGCTGAGCCTGCCCTGGCCCAGCCTGAGGCCGTTCCCTCTGCTCCTGTCCCTGTTCCCTGGAGCAGAGCCCGACCCCCCCGGCTGTGCCCTCCTGGCAGGGACTTGTGCAGAGCCACGAGGGCCCCTGAGCCTCCTTTGCTCCAGCCTCAGCCCCTTCCAGCTCCCTCAGCCCCTGCTGGGGCTCCAGCCCCTGCCCAGCTCCGTTCCCTGCCCTGGACACGCTCCAGCCCCTCCAGGGCTCTCCTGCAGGAGCAGAACTGGGCCCAGCCCTGGAGGGGCCTCTCAGAGCCAGCACAGAGGGACAATCCCTGCCCTGCTCCTGCTGCACACACAATTCCCCATCCAGCCCAGCTGCCAGGGGCCTCTTGTCCCCCTGGGCACCCCTGGGCTCAGCACTTCCCCCATTGCACCAAATGCCCTTTTGGAAAATATTCGTAGAAGTGAAAACAGCAGTTGGCATCAGCAGGAGCTCTCCAAAGAAAAGCCCTGAAGGTATCAGAACATCAAGGTATCACTGTGAGCACATCTTACCCAAAACTGTGACTCCATCTTGGACCCCAGGGCGACTGGGAACTTTACTTCAAAAGATGAAGTTAAAAACTAAAATTCTTCCCTGTCTTCTGTCTCCTAGAAATCAGACCTCCTGAGAGAGACTCTTTTTCACGTTACACTTTTCCTCATACCCAACCTCAGCTAACCCTTTAATGACTCACAGCTAGCAATTAAGTCTCCTTTTTTGTCTCAAGTGAGTTAGCAACTCCCTCACTGCTGCCTTTTCTAAGAACACTTTTATCCTTTATTCCATCACCGTTTCATTTAAATTATCTGATTAACACAATTGCAGTTTAACTCAGCAGAGCTTTTCCCTCTCCTTGTTTTCAGGTTGAAATTTGCTTTTCCTATCCAGAACCAAAGAAATTGTGGATGTTTAAATGTTTATCTTTTGGTCATTTAGTTTTAGCCAGGTGAATTCCACAGCACTGGTACCATAGCTAAGAAGAGTTGGGAGTTTGGAGCAAGGTGAGGTATTATTCCACCAAATAACACAGCTGAAAAACAAACAAAACCACCCTGGGCTGCCATTTGGGACAAAAGAGTCCAGAGGAGTTTTGTACAACCAGATTTCCCATTTTCCCAGGTAGCTGGAGGGATGTTACCCATCCCTGGCTTGCAGGGAGGCAATAGGTCTCTTCTTGAATCCATTAATTCAGTGTTTAGGGGTAAAAGTCTCCAAATTTTGACACCCAAAACTCACTTTGGCAGCACAGCCAGGTTGGGGTTTTGCTTGGATTTTTATTTTGGGGGTATCTTTTTTATTCTGAAGATATGAACAGCCAAGAAGTGGGAAAAGGGGCAGCTGGACACACAAACTCTGCCAGCACCTTTTCCTGACCAGGCTGAAAAACTCTCCCAGGCAAGGAAGCTTTATTTTAAAAGGAAGGAAAGGTAAAAAGAAGGAAAAAAAAAAAAAAAAACCCAACCATACAGCCTGCTCATAGTTTTAGTGCTAGTCAGGTTATTTTAGGTCACAGCAGTTGCTTAATGGGCTCTCTTGGTTGACTATGAAGCATTCCAGCAGGGAAAAGAGAGTGCTTTTCACCATTAATTTTCTCTGAGCTTGCCTGAGCCTCCCAGGGGAGAGCTCCCCTCCCTGCCCAGAATGGAAATGCCTTTGTAGGGAGGGCAGGAGCCCAGCACATCCTGCTCACACTGCTGGGGGGTCCTGCAGGGCACCTCCCTGGGGACGGGGCTGCACTTCCCCAACCATTCCTCCTTTTCCCACAGTCACTGGTGCGCTCTTTGGTTTCAGGATTTCAGGACAGAAGGTGCTAGAATGGACAAAAAAGGCTCTATAACTATTTTTGGGGTTGACAAGAGCCCTGCAAATTTCCCAGCAAGAATTCAGCAATGGGAGAGTTTGGCATGGGGGCTCCACACCTTGCAGCACTCTCCTCCTGGCTTTGGATTAAGGATTTTCCCCTTCACAGGCACCTGATTTTGGGGCCAGATGGTGGGCAAGGGGACAAGTGACAGGGAGGATTCTGAGACAGAGCTGACTGAGCACAGCCATGGTGAGAGGGCACAGATTTCCCTCCTGTTGGAGCAGCCATCTGAGCATAAAATGCAGGCCTGTGTCCCTGCAAAGTGCTTGCAGGTATTTGTCCTGATGCTGCTGGACACACACTCAGAATTTCTAGCCAGTGATTCTTTGAATTATTTTTTCATTTATGGGATATATGTGCACATGAAAGATTTTGAAATGTCTATGAGCACAAGAGAAAATAATCCCTGCCCTTGCCCATGGGACAGTAATGCCAACACAAGTTTCTCACAGTACCTCAACTAAAAAAATTGCTTTGAGAGAGATTGGCAAAGTCCCTGATTACATTGGAATCACCAATATTTCCTCCTCTCAGCCTGTCAGGAAGCACAACCCACCCCCTCCAGGGCTCAAACCTTTGGACTCTTATTTAATTGGAAGTGAGAAAGATAGGTGTTTCATAAAAAGACAGCACATAATGGTGAGAGAAATCCACAACACAATGGCAAGAAAAGGTGGGAAACCTGAAGAAGTGCTGTCATTAAGGCACCTTGTCATCACAGCACTAATATGATTTTGGAATTTTGCCCAAGCTCAATCAAACCACATCTTTGCACCTTTTCTTTGCACCTAAAGTTTTCCTGTATGCTTTCTTTAGGGGCTCCAGTCTCAGTGGGATTGCAAAATCACCTGATTCAACACTTTGACAGGCAAAGCAGAAGTTTCAGGGCTATTTGTAGTGCAGTGGATGCTTTGGGTGGTGTGGGGAGGGAAGGGAGCCTTGCAGCAGGGGCTCGGAAATAATGAGCACATATTGAAACATTTATTGCCATCGTTTTTCCACTGCTGATCCTGCAGATTTTCCCTGGAGAAAACACACGAACAGCTTGACAATCAACTCTCCTCCCACACCTTTGCAGGTCTCTTCATTTCTCCCCATCCCATCCTGCCCTCAATTTTCAGAGGGTTGAAGAACCTCAGTGCAGATGCCTCTGGATCCTATGGAACAACTGCTTCCCCTCCTCTCTGTTGGCATTTCCAAGTCCCTCTCACACCCCAGGCTGATCTCTTGCACCCCTGGTGTCCCTTTCTCTGGCACCCACCACTCTGCTTCTGTAAAAACACAAAAGTAGGGCCAGGGGCTCCCCATGGCCAGGACAAGTCTCAGTGCAGACCAGTCCCCAAAATCCTGGAGCCTGGGGCACAGACAGCTCAGCTCTGATGGAGAAGGGTCTGTCCAGAGGCTGGAAATCAAACAGCCTGCAGTGCCTGCCTGGCCAGCAGCTCTCCCAAGGAAAGCACTCCTGTTTTATTGGAAAGAATAAATAACCTGGCAATGTTAAAGACCTCACCTCTATTCCCAGGTAGGGACAGATCTGCTGGAGCCCTCCAGCTCTGGGCAGGTCCCACTGTCACCTCTGGTCTGCCAGAGATGTGCAGGATAAATGGGAACTCACTGGGACTCTGGTGGATTTAAATAAAATTCTACCAAAAAACACAAGGCAGGGACATTTCTGCTTGTGAAGAGAAGCATTAGAGAGCTGTAAGGTTCTGCTCTGAACCAGATTCCTCACCTCTGTGTAATTGCTCCATCATTAGCAATAGTAAAATTATATGCTTCCATAAAGGAATTTAAATTAAATGTAACCTAAATCTATTTCAACTTTAAAACACTGAGCTTGTGCCACCTGTTCTTCCTATAGAACAAATTATATTTAAGCCCCAAGGTCAGCAGCAAAGGGAAAGCTTAATTAAAGTTGATAGCAGACTACATAATCACACCTGAACCTAAATACAAATAGATGAAGAAGAACCAGGAGCCATTTATTTTATTCTGATATCTTTGCCTGTGCTCTAATAAGATTTTCCTTTTAAAATGGCAACAGCTTCAGTTGCATTTCATCTTAAACAGTGCAGGAGGGAATGGATACCTTGGCAAGCTGCTCCCCACCAACCAGAAAAGCTCCTTCATTAGTCTCTGACACGTTGGGCCATAGCTCTTTGCACTTCTAATTAAAATATCATCTCTGAAGGTGAACCCTCTCCAGTATTTGTAAGCAGAATCACCTCGGGTGGAGGAGCCAGTGCGCTCAGGAACACAGAATTGATGAGGTGCTGCTAAAAATAACTCTGCAGCTTTCCTGTCACTTCAAAGAGAGCCAAGACAACACTCCAGGGAGAGGGTGAAGCTCGTTTCACATTTTATTGGAGGGGGATTTGGGACTGAGCAGCTGGAAAAGAGTGGATGTGACTCCACAAGGGGCTCAGCTTGCAGCACATGGGGTGGGTTTGGGATTTAGGCTGCTCTTCCCTGGCCCTGGAGCCCAGCACAGCTGGATGGGTTTTCAGGGCAAACAGGGGGAGTTGGAACACTGGGAAAGGGTGGCATTGAGGGTTGTTTGTGCTCAATCTGGCCTTGCAGAGCCAGGTGACACCTGGCTCATTATGGTGTGGGCACATCCCCAGAGCACTCGTGCTCTTGGCCAAAATTGGTGTCACAGTGACCATCACAGCCCTGCCCTGCTGGACGAGGGAGCAGGGACAGATGCTGAAACCACAGCAGCAGCTCCCTCCAGCCACTTCACTCCCCAGGGCTTGTTTCAGCCCTGTGTGTGCACACAGGAAAATCTAAATTTTTCTGGCCCACCCTTTAGCCAGCCTTGCCGTGTCCAGGAGACAATTTCCCCCGGTTCTCTTCATAAATTTTTATTCTATTCTTTGCCTCTCACAGCATAAAGTTGAGCTCCTTAATCCATTCAGCAGCAGATCACAAGTCAGGGACTTGGAGAGACAAAAGCTCAGGGCAAGGTGAAGGGTGTAATTTGCCCTGAGTAGAACTGGAAGAGAAGAAAAAGAATTGGCTGAAGTCTAAATGCTAGGAAGTTTCTGCATCAAACCTTAAAGATATAGAAAGCCCTTGATCTCCCCTCACAGCTGTGAACCACTTTTCAGGCCCACATTCTGCATTTTCATCTCTGATGAGAATTCTCACATTCACATTTCTGCACTCAGAGCTGTCCCATCCCTTCCAGAGCAAACAGGAACCCCACAGCCACTTCCATAGGTGGTACATGGAAATGGTCAGTGTTCTCCACCCCAGGAAAATGCAGAAAGCTTTATGTCAGAGCTGCCAGTGTCAGGAAGAACAGGTTTGGTACAAAGATTACTGCTACTAATTGTGACTATTCTCAGTAGATTTGTTCCAGCACAGCCTGATGTTCAGGGACCTCACTGGAAAAGTCCACACAGTGGATGTAAAATTTTCATGCCAGTCTCCTATTTTCAGTAACAACCAGCTTAAAAACAACCTGGTTTCCTTCCAGTTCAATCAGCAGGCTCAAGATAAATGAAAGTTATCTTCATCTGAGGTTCTGAGGCCAACAAAACCTCTCCTGGCATTCCAAGGAATGGCTACCAAAGATGCCTGTTGGAAGCCTCATTCTTCTGGATTTGGGGTCCAGCAGAGGCTTGTGGGGTTTCAGCTTCCAGGTGGGGCCTTTGAGAGTCCCTTCCCAGCACCCAGGCAAATCTCCAGCCTTTGGGTGACCCTGGACACTTCCCTGAGTTTCCAGGAAGCAGCCCAAGCCACAATCTGTAGCCACAACAGGCTGGGATCGGAACAAAAAAACATTTGCATTTATGGTTTTGCAGTTTTTTCCTTATAAAATGAAGTAAAGCAAATTTCAGGTTTTTCATTCTCCTGGGAAGCTGCAGATCTCTTTTCCCTGAGAGGCAAACAAAGGATTTCCAGCACTCCCATTGTCTAAGAGGAAAGAGTGGATTTGGGCACATCCAGTGATGACCACACTGACAGATTTTCTCTGTGCTGATTTGTCTGGTGCCTTGGTTTGAACAGACAGGTGTCTGCTAAGGAAGGCAGGAGCCTCCCCTCAAATAGAAAATGTAAACCCCCTCCCTCTGAATTATTATAGTTTTGAAATTATGGGGCTCTCAGGCAAAGATATGGGAGTAGGAATAACAGTTCTTTAATAGGGAAAAAATAAAATAAAAATGGAGTAATACAAAACAACACTGCCAGAGTGAGACCCTGCCCTGCCCCCTGTGTGTCAGGCGGTGTCTCAGCCCCATCCCAGGGAGGCTCAGCCCTCCTGCAGTGCCAGCTGTGGCTCTGCTGCAGCAGGGATCCTGCACAAGGGGGGAGTTTTCCTCTGCAGCTCCAGGGCTGCTGCAGATGGGCCTGGGCTCCCTCTGGCCATGCAGGGCAGCAGAAAGCTGCTCCTCTGGCAATGCAGGGGGCAAAGGCTGCTGTGCTGTGCCAGGCCCAGATTGGATCCAGGCAGGAATGCTTGGCTCCTCCCCTGGGCGGAGCATCTCCCCATGGGATGCTGGGATTGGATCAGCCCTGCAGGGACACTCAGTGGCCATGGACAGCAGAGATCTCCTGCAGGGAGGGTTGGCTGTGGGAGAGAGAAAGGAAAAACTGCCCCAGGAACAGCAGAGAACTGCCCCAGCTCTGACAGATGGACATAGAACACACAGCCCCAGGCACATCTTCCAGCCTAAGACATCTGGAAACCAGAGCAGCCAGGACAAGGGTGGGCAGGCCTGGGGCTCAGCAGGTTTGGTGAAATCAGCCCAGGGTAACAACAATCAGCCCTTAGTGAGCCCAGGGTACCAACAACTTTTCTAGAGCTCACTGAGAGCTCCCAAGCAACACCTTTCTTTTAGCTGTCCATGCTGAAAGAAGCTCGAAATTTTGCTATGCAAATGAGGAATTGCCCAAATGACATGTCTGAACTTAGCAGGGTGATTGAGATCCACAGAGCTCAGGGCACATCCCAGTCCCAGGGACAACCTCCAAACACACAAAGAAAAGCACAATTTCTACAGGAAAACAGCACATTGTGGGCATGAGAATGAAACCATTTGAGCCCATGAGATCTGAAGCAGTCCTTGCAGCTCAATAAAGAGCATTAGCCTGGATCATGTAAGAAAAGAGCAAGTCTTGCCCATTACCTAGCAAAATATTGACTTGTTTCTTATGTGGTTCCATAACAGAAACTCCTCTCCAAAGCCTGCATACTTCCAGTTTTATTTCCCAGTAAAACACACATCTAGCTCTGACAAGGCAAATTATTTTCACAGTCACTGAAGTCCCAAAGTCTTTAGCAGGGTTTTATGAGGAGAGAAACAGGCAGATAAGTGGGTGATAAAGACAGAAAGTGACCCACCTGGGGGGAAAAATGGCAAAGACCAGGGGTTAAGGCTTTGGCAAAATTCACCACAACTTTAAATTCATGAAGATGTGCACAGGTGATGTCTGTGGTAGGACAATGCAGCTTCTAGCTTTTGCAGTTTTAATAAAAAATTTCAAAATTTAGTAACAGGGGCAGTGCTAAATATTAATGTGACCCTGAGAGTGACATGATGCAGCCTCCAAGACAGCAAAGTGTTAATGTCAGATGTCTGTGAGCTTTTAATTTGGTCTTATTCACACTAAAAAAGATGGTACTCTTTATACCAATGTATAAAGAGTGTATATATATATATATATATATATATATATATATATATATATATATATATATATGTACTTATACCCTGTATAAGTACAGCAACATTTCCTGTACTAAATGCTCAGGAGCTGCAGAGCTCAGAGGGGAAAAGCTGCAGGTAAAGTAAAGGTAAATTAAAGATAAGTAAAGATAAAGTAAAGGTAAAGGGGTATAACCAAATAATTCAGGAGTCTTACAAGCCCCCCACATGATGGTGGTAGAAGGGAAAGCTGCAGGGACCAGGTGATTTCCCCAAGGTCATTCTGGACACAGGAGATTTCAGCCCTCTCTGCTTTAAACAGACAGGATTTGGCTCAGCCTGAACCTGGTGGCAGGCTGCCCAAAGAAGTTGTAGATCAAAGAATATCAGGATCTTGGAATGGTTGGAGTTGGAAGGAACCTTAAATATCATCTCTTAAAGATCAACCTGGCCTTGGAGACTTCCAGGGATGAGGCAGCCACAGCTTTTCTGGGCAACTTGTGCCAGCAGTTGCTTGGGAAATGAGGGGCAGGACCAGAGAAAGGACCCTTAAGATGAGACAGGGGAATTCAGATCACATATCAGGGAAAAAAAAATCCCTGTTAGGGTGGCCAGGCATGGAAATAAGTTGTCCAGAGAAGTTGTGGAGTCAGCACAACTTGGAGGTGTTAAAGAGGCATCAGGAGGTTGTGTTGGATAATGTGATTTAGTGGTTATGGGGTCACAGTGTCAGTGCTGGGTTAATGGTTGGACTCCATGATCCTAAAGGTGTCTTCCAACCTTGATGGTTTCATGATTCCATGATTCTAGGAGGAGAATTGGAATGGGAGGAAAGGGAGAGGAAAGGAGAGGAAAGGAGAGGAAAGGAGAGAGTTCCCAGTGCCAGTTCTCAGGAGAGGAGAGGATGTTCTCCATGCCAGCTCTCAGGACTCTTCTTGCCTCACTGGCTGGCAGTGAGGTGATGTTGGCCAGCCCTGTTTGATCTGTTACAGCCATTTGGCTTTTCATACAGAATGCTCCAAGTATTTCCAGCCATGACCATAATGTGAGGTCCCAAAAGCCAGGTGGGATTTTATCCTTCACATGCAGGCATTTGCTGCCTCATCTCACCATGACCCCATGCAGAGGAGCTCAGGAGTCTCTGTGGAACACTTGGACACCGTCCGACAGCGTCCGTGAAATGAAATTAGAGTCAGGAAATCTCCAGGGAGACAAAGAATAAATTTCATGTTCATTTCAGCCTCTGAACAGTGAATTCTGAATAAAATACAGGTAGTAGAAAAGAAAAATGTCCCTTTTCCTATGAATAGGAGTGGGCTGGGGGAGGGGACACAGAGGGTGGTGGAGTCAAAACCTGTGTCATAACACATTTCATCATGGAAGAGCAAGAACCATTAATACTGCAGGGGTATCTAATTCTGGCCTTTCTCCACTTCAGATGGCTGCCTTTGCAACCCAGTTATTTTTGATGTGCTTTATAGTGTGCAGAAACTTTCTGATGGGTTCCTAACCAATGACCTTGCATGAAAAGATCATTGATGATATTTTAATGACTTTCAGATAACTTTTATAGAGCTGAGGTTTTCAACCAGCAGGGTAGTCTTGGGTCTATAACTAAATATATTCTCTGTGAAGAAGTGTCAACTTTAAAAAAGCAGTGAAGGATGCCAGTTACATCTCAACATTCCCCAGAGTGCTGGAAAATATCAATACATATATTCATTTGTTAAAAAAAAATCATAACAAAACAGCAACAAAGTATGTTATGCTGGAGAAAAACTTGCAAGCTTGACTTATTTATAAAATTGAAATATTTTCTGTACTTTTAGGAAAAGGTTGCTATTTATCCATCTCTTTTTTTTTTTTTTTTTTTTGCTACATTATTTACTACATGATTTCTACAGGCATTATTTGCCTTATGGAAGTAATTTTTTATGCTGTCTGAATATATTCAGAACATTCAGTATAGGAACATAACCAGAATATCTTGTGAACATATTCAGGATATATTCAGTAGGCTTTTACTGCAGGACACCTTTATTCCAGTACTCCTCATTATCAAAATAACATTTTCACTTACACAGGAAACATCCCAGGATTTTCAAATATTGGTCACATCAGAAGATTTCAGGTATAACTTCATTCTTCAAACAGCTGAGCAATCACCTTAGAAGGAGATTTAAAGGACAAAGACAGAAATTTCTTTGACACATGCAGCCCAAATGCCTTCCAGCTGCAGACACAAATCTGTGTTTATGATGGATTTCCAGCATTAAATGTCCCAGTGGGGTGGTGCTGTTGGGCTTTTCCTGGGCTCTCAGCTCCAGGGATGCTGGGTGGGACAGCAGTGCCCAGGCTGCTGCTGGTGCCACCCTGAGGAGCCCCCAGAGAGCAGAGGGGCTGAGGTGGGGAACTCACTGAAGCCATGGAAATGCTGCTGCAGGCTGCTGCAGCCACGTGCTTTGGGCTTTTTTTTTCCTTTAAATGCAAAAGCATTTTAAAGGTTACCATCTCTGTGACATTTCCATGTCTCTCCACTTGCTGGTGGTGGTGCAGCTGACAAATTGAAGGCAAAGTGTAATTGGAATTACTCCTCTCTGGAGTGCCCTGCTTTCCCTCTGAGAGCTGGGCACTGTTCCTGGGGCTGCTCAGAAATGCTGCAGGATGCTAAATGGTGAATTGGACTCCTCACAGCCCAGAGAGCATCTGTCAAATCCCAAAAAACAGCTCCTGACTATGGGAAGAGCAAATAAAAATCTTTTAAACCCATGTGATCATATGAGAGAATATCCAATGAGGCTATTCCATGTTTTATGAAACCTTTAATAATTGTCATTACACTTTTGAGGGGGCTGTTCAGAGCTGTTCTGTCCCAAATTTAACCTCCAAAAATCTATAATTTTTGCAAGAAAGCTTCTCCTGATCAGCTCCTGCAGAGAGAGATCCCTGCCTCCCTTCCCTGTGTCCCATAAAATGGGAACTCAGGCTGCAGGCCACATCCCCAGCTGGTAAAACTGAGCACTTCTTGTCCAGCTGAGGTCAATTTATTGATTTACACTACTAATAAAACCAATCTCCTTCTTTTTTGTTTTTTGTAGACGGATCTACCTACAGGTAATGAAAAATTGTGTATCTCTCTGTACAACATGCACCCTTTAAGTTACAGGCACCTATGTATGCACACACATTTAAATTGATATGTGCTTGTAACATAGACAGCAAGTCTTCAGTTCAAATGCAGGTCTGAGGTAATATATTATTTTATACATAATTGAGGTAAAGTGTGTGGGGAATAACTTTTGTTAGACCAAGGGCTAGAAAAACAGAGAGGTTTCAAGGCAGGTGAGTTTTCCTCAGGTCATTTTCAGGGCTCATATACCTCCAAACTTGTCTTTCTTCCCTTTTTTATGTTAGGTAAGCTAAAAATAATTGTATTTTTATCCCCAATCCTTGTCTCATCTCATAGCCTTAACCCATCCTGGTTACCTAGGGCTGAGCACAAATTTTTGCTTTCTCCTGGAGACATCACAAGCCTGGAACAGCCCAAATTTCCTCTCTTTTTGACTTTTCTGGGGTGTGTTTGGGTTGTTTGTCCTCTCCCAATCCCAGAAGCGGCACAGCTCCTCTCTGGGAGGAGGGGTCTGAGATCTGCTAATTTCTGTGATGACTGAGGAGAGAAGGGTTAATTAAATTTGTCCATCAAGAGGTGAAAAGTTCCCCTTTTTTTTTGTTTTTTACAATGGGAAGATACACAAATAATTGCCTGTTCCTGTGTCACCTCCTGTATTGGGGCTGCTGGTACAGAACAAGGAGGAATTATCCTCTGGGAGTCAGAGGGAAGAGGGGAGAAAATGTGGAGGATTTGTCCAGTTTTGGAAAAGCATCTGGGAACAGCCTGGGAGAAATTCATCAGTTCTGTAAGATGAAGCTCAGAAGCTGAAGCCTTTCTCCTTCTCTAAGAGCTGGCTAAAAGTAAACCAGATTCTGCTGCCATGAATTATTAAAAGCAGTTCATTTAACATCATTGTGATTTGGCTGAAGTACAGACAGGGCAAAGTGGTTTCCCAAATCTTATTGACTTCCCTAAGTGTCCTATTAGAGGACAAAAATGTGAGTTTGTCAGCAAAATAATCTGCTGGACAAAAGAACACAGAGTAAAATGCTCTTTGGAGAAAGAAGAGAATTGAATTGCTCCTGGTGAACAAACAAAATTTTTTTAAGTTGCAATATTTTCTTTTTAAGAGGCTTGGTAAATAAAATGTGCTCTGACAGTTGTGTCACACATCAGATTCCCCCTCTCCTTTGCTATTTTCTGCACAGGTCACTATTTTAATGAGTCATATTTCACCATCTGATTTAAGAGCTGACTGCGCATGGCAGAACTCATGGAGTCAGAGAATGGTTTGGGAGGAACCACAAAGATCCCCCAGTTCCATGAGCAGGGAAATCTCCAACTAGACCAGATTCCTCTGAGTCCCATCCAACCTGGCCTCCAATGTTTCCAGGGTATGGGGCACTCAACCTGTTCCAGAACCTCATCCTGCCCATCATAAAAATTTTCTGTCTTCTAGGTAACCTAAACCTACCCTGAGTTTGAAATCACTGCCCCTTGTCCTGCTGCAACAGGCCCTGCTAAAATGCTGCTCTGATTCTCCTCCATTTTACAGCAGAATTTTTACTTTCTCCAATTGTTCTTTCCTTGCAGTTCAGTTTCTCCCAGCCCTGTCAGATTTTTCTGCAGGGCTTTTAACTTCTGGGTTTTGCAACCAGTCCCAGATCACTGTGCAAAACCAGGGTATGCCAAAACCCAGGCTGTGAAGTTCAGTCTCCAAGGCAAAGCTCCCTTTAATTCAGGATGGGCAGAACTTCTTGTAGTGGATCTCACATAAAAATGTGTGGGTAACTCCCATTCCTAAGTGCTTTAATAAATGGATAATGATGCAGAAAGGCTTTAGGGCTCCTCTTTTCTCTCCTTCCTTTTTTCTGTTCTTTAATAAATGACAGAAAATATTAACTATCTCTGAAACAATTAATTAGAAAGGAAATAAAACCTGTAAATACACATTACCAACTGAACTGTTTAATAAAGAAAATTCAAATACACAATCCCTGAAGACAGTTCCAATATATCTTGCATTGCTGCTACTATCAGGAAATAAGTAAATTATGCAGAGAACCACACTCAGTTTGTATCTGACTAAAGATTTATAGGGCTCTGTCAAAAACTGTTACCACAAACATTTGTTTAATTTTTGTTTCCTTCTAATTTCCAGCGGGATGGTCCAACAAATGTCTGTGGAAAACTGACATCTTTAACATGAATTGCTGTCTTCAGTAAGTTCTAATCATGGAAAAGGCTCTGGATCTGTAGAAATCCTGATGCTTTCTCCCCACTCAGTGAGAACAGCTGCTGGAATTCTCCATTTCCATCTCTTTCCTTCCTCATTTTCCCTCATATTTCATTAGCATTTTGTACAGCTCTAAGTAGATCTTTAGTGAGGGGTCTGTCCCTGTGCCCCCTCAGGTGATTTCCCAGCTGCAGAGCTGCCCCAGCCAGGGAGGAGCTGGAGCTGCTGCAGAACCCAGAGGAGGCTCCAGGATGGGCAGAGGATGGAGCAGCTCTGCTGGCAGGAAAGGCTGGCACAGCTGGCATTGCTCACCTGCACAGGAGAAGCTTTGGGCTGAGCTCAGGGTGGCCTTGCAGGGCCTGGAGGAGCCCCAGAAAAGCTGGAGAGAGACAATTGCCAGGGCATGCAGGGACACTACACAGGGAATGGCTCCACACTGAGCATTTTTCAGGTTCAGATCAGATAACAGGAATAAATTGTTCCTCGGGAAGGTGGGAAGAAGCTGAAATAGAATTCCCAGAACATCTGTGGCTGCCCCTGGATCCCTGGCAGTGCCCAAGGCCAGGTTGGACACTGGGGCTTGGAGCAGCCTGGGACAGTGGAAGGTGTCCCTGGCATGGCAGGGGGTTTGAACAGGACCATCCCTTCTGTCCTGATGTAAGGCAAATTTGGGAGAAAACCTCCAAAAGGGGCCCCTCCAGAAAGCAAACCCACATGGCCCCTCACCCCCAACCAGTTCAGGAAGGATTCCTCAGAGACAAGTGGAAAGAACCTGTTTATTTAACAGGCACAGCACTCCCCAGCACACAAAATGAACAATACAGGATGACAACACTCTTCCACCACTCTGAAAAAGATGACAAATTCAGAAAGTCTCTCCTGGGAGTGGTTGCTCTGTTATCAGTCCCTCAGGCACTGCTGGTGGCTGCTGCAGGCCGCAGGGTGCAAACTCTCGGTGTTTCCCAGCTCTCAGTCCAGAGCAGGCTTGAGTAGTTCCAAGAAAGGGAAATGTCCTGGGTTGACTACATGATGCTTTTATCCCCAGTAGTCTTGAATAATAAGTTTTGCACCTTTTGCACCTTTAGGTCTTGTTCCAGAGAGGGAAGGGGGGAGAGAAGAAGCAGCAGTTTGTTTTCAGACACTGCACTCACTCCTCCACATCCCTGCTCCTGACTGTGCTGTCTGCAGATGGACAGACAGCAGGACAGAGCTCTCCTTTGCTTTTAGTTAGTTTAGCTATCTGAGGCAAAGAAGTTCCCTGGACTGTGGGTTATTTTTCCTTTTCTTTGGAGCTGTTCAAACCTGCTCTGGCCTGAACACCCAGCAGAGCACTGGCAGCTGCACCTGAGGCCCACCGGGCCAGGCCTGGCCTGCGACATTTCTATCACTGATAAGAGACTGAGTGAGCTGAGCTGCAACCCAGGGAGGGACTTTCTCAGTTTGTCATCTCTTTTAGAGCAGCAAGGGGTTTTGTTGATTAATATTGTTTAGGTTTTATTGTTTAATAAACAGTTTTTTCAACTTTTCTCCAAGGAGGCATTTTCTTCCAGACTGGTTTTGAGGAGGGGCCGATTGAATCTGCTTTCCTAGAGGAGCCCATTTGGGGTTTCTCTCCCAAATTTGTCCTGAACCAGGACAGGAAAGAAAAACAGTCCAGGGAAAATTTGGACTGTCTAGCTAAACTACCTAATGAGCAGAAGCAAAAGCAAGAGCAAAGAAAAAGCAAAACTGCACTATGTACTGCCCTGATGAGGTCTCTGGTGTCAAGATGACCCCAAGGTGTTATAAAGTCTCTTTTTCCCAGCCCCGAGACTGACGACGTCAAAATTCCTCTGCTCTGGTTCTCAAGGTTGTTTATTTTCTCTTATCTACAACATTCTCTGACCCACTGAGGTCTGTCCAGCAGGTCAGGTTGAGGCACACTGACCACCTTGGGGTGGTGTTAGCTTTTTATACTAAAAACTACATGTACTTTATTTACAATAATTTTCCAATACCTATCACCTATGTTAGACAGTGTCTCTACTCTAAACCAATCCAAAATTGTCACCATCACAGCAGAAGATGGAGGACAAGAAGAAACAGGAGGAGGGACAGGACATGCCCAAATCCCTCCATCTTGCCTCCTGAACCCCCATTCTAAAAACCCCAAAATTATACATTTTCACCTAAATTCAGTATCACTCTATTCAAACTCTTGTAGCTTGTAAATCCTCACACAAAGTTGGTAATTGTTTCCATGGGTTAAAATTGAAGGCACACATGTTTTTGACTCCGTGCCAAGGTCTCCGAGCCCCTTGCCAGGGTCTTGAGCCATCCATGGCAGTCAGAGGAATGTCCTGGGTTCTGACACTGCTCCATCTCTTTGTCCCACCAACTTCTGGGGAAGTGAGCAGACTGATAACAAAACAAAAATTTTCACTCTTCAGAGCTAATCTTGAAGGTACAGAACATAACATCCAGCATAAACAGAACAACAGCTGGGGGTACAAGCATCATAATGCCACCCTAGGACACCTTCTAACCCAAAGCATTCCCTGATTCCATTCTCATATGCTCCTTTCTAAAGCATGATGGGCAGTCAGGATGTTTGACATCCACAGGCATGAGGATCCTTGGGAAGCAGCACAGCAATGCTCTCCACACTAAACCCAGGACAGGTAGAAGAAGACATATGGTGCTTTTAATTTCCCTACTGATGCTGGTAGTTCCCTCAATCTCTTCAAGAATCAATGGAAATTAGTTTCCTAAAGAAGAGCATTTTGCAGCTAATGGGAGTCCTTGGTTATGATTATTTCCTAAATGGAAAAAAATGCACATTAACACGAAAATTCAAATGAGACTGCGAATCATTAAAGACCCATTTGTTCTACAAATAGAGCTGCAGTGGCTTTTTGAATAAATTCCTCGAGAAAAGCAGTTTCTTATAGATGTGAGAGGCCAGAAATTATTTACTTACTCACAGAAAAGGGGGAGGTATCTGTTGTGTTGAAAGGGAGCAACTAAACAGAACTAGGAGATCAATCTGGTTTTCTGCCTAGGTTTTCATAATTGCTGGTTTTTGCCATTTTCAAAAGGATAATCAAATCCCTAGGTGAACTTGAATAAAATTCTGTGTTCTTTTGAGTTTGATGGACTGGTTATTTTTAGTCAGGTTTAGACGCTGGAAGGAAATTCAGGTTTTTTTAGAGAGTTTGCACAGATCCTTAAGGATTTTTATAACACTTCAGAGGCATAGGGAAAAGCATTCTGCTGCACTTATGATGCTTTCAAAGTATTTTAAAATGCTTTCATTAAAAACTTTACAAAATCTTGCCAAGAAACAGGGAAGATGCAAGAAAAGTGGAGATTATTTACAAGGGATGGAGTGACAGGACAAGGGGGAATGGCTTCAGACTGAGAGAAAGTGGAGTTAGGGTGGATATTGGGAAAAAATTGTTCCCTGTGAGGGTTGAGGGCCCTGGCATAAAAAAGTTGTGGCTGCCCCATCCCTGGAAGTGTCCAAAGCCAGGCTGGACAGGGCTTGGAACACCCTGATAGTGGAAGGTGTCCCTGCCCATGGAATTGGATGATGTTTAAGGTCTTTTCCAACCCAAGCCATTCCAGTATTCCACATCTCTGTATATCCATACATGAGTATTTATATTCACATTTCCATGGAACTGTAATAGAAAAACTGTTGTTAAAATAAGGAAAAAAATAGGGGAGCCCAGGTCAGCATCCTCAGACTACTTCAAAGTATTTTGGTCTCCAAAAATAAAAAATTTGGGCTGTACCCTTGCATTTCCAACAGTGTTTGTGTGCAGCCTAAGGCTCTGGGCATTTTTAAACCACAGCTCTCAGCTGATAAACATTGCACAGACTCCTGGTACACCCTGCAGATTTCCCTTCCTATTTCATTCTCCTTTTCCTCCTGATTTTACTGAAGAACTTTACACGTGGATGCTGAAGCACTAAAACACGAGGTTTGCTCTTTCCTTCACCAAGGCAGGCTGGAAGTGCATGTTTTCCTCTTTTGATGGCTTTTAAGGATTGGAAAATGGATATTGCACTCTCAGTGCACAACTGATGCACAGATGCAGAGCCTTGGAAAACATTTGCATTGACTATCATGATGCTTTCCTAATTAGATGCCTCTGAATGCAGATCTATTTCCAGCACGGTTTTTACGTCGAACTGCACAACAAATTCAGTTCAACTGGCAGTTTAGCTTATCCAAATGCCATCCACAGGAGGTAGCTGAAATAAATTAAAGAGGCAGTAATGTGCTCGTGGCGTTAACATTAGCATTTGGTGGCCTTTAGCTAGCTCAGGCAATAAACAAACCCGGATTGGGAAAAGTTTCCTGCTTATGTGGACAGAAGGGTGTCTGATGGCTGAGGGCTGAGTGCTGCTTCTCATCAGGCCCTGCTGGCACTCCCCTGTCCTGACAGGGCTCCTGAGAGCCCTCAGCGCACTCAGATATCACATTCACGTCTTTTGAAAAATCCCTTCACCCAGGATTTTTCTCCTGGGAAGCTGAGAAACCTCAGATAAAAATTTAAAAAAAAAATAATTATCTGATTTGCTTCTCCTATGTTGTGCTTATGTGGAATGTGTTTGGAGATTGTTTACCCACAGGTGACTGTTGCATTGGTTTCTGCTGTAAACTGTTTTGACTCTTTGGCCAATCAGGGCCAAGCTGTGTCAGGACTCTGGAGAGAGTCACCAGTTTTCATTATTATCTTTTCAGCCTTCTGTAAGTGTCCCTTCTCTATTCTATAGTATAGTTTAGTATTCTTTAATATAATATGGTATCTTAAAGCAATAAATCAGCCTTCTGAGAACATGGAGTCAGATTCATCATTCCTTACTTCGTCTGGGCGAAACACAAATAGAATACTCAGAGAGGGTTTCACCCTCCAAGAGAGGGTTCAAGGTGGGAAATCAGTGGATCCTTGGGAATTTCATGGGGTTTCATGACATGGTGTAAGGAGCTGCAGCTGGACTGGGGCAACAGCTGGTTACAACACAGGGTGGGGATGACAAAATCAAGAGCAGCTCTGCCAGGAAGGATAGGGAGGTGCTGGAGGGCGAGAGGGTGGACATGTCCCAGCTTGGCAGCCCAAAAACCCCCAGGTCCTGGGCTCATCCCAGTGTAGCCAGCAAGAAGGGGGGATTCTGTCCCTATGTCCCGCTCAGGTGATTTCCCACCTGCAGAGCTGCCCCAGCCAGGGAGGAGCTGGAGCTGCTGCAGAGCCCAGAGGAGGCTCCAGGATGGGCAGAGGATGGAGCAGCTCTGCTGGCAGGAAAGGCTGGCACAGCTGGCATTGCTCACCTAAACAGGAGAAGCTTTGGGCTGAGCTCAGGGTGGCCTTGCAGGGCCTGGAGGAGCCCCAGGAAAGCTGGAGAGAGACAATTGCCAGGGGATGCAGGGACAGCACACAGGGAATGGCTTCAAATTGCCAGAGGGCAGGGTTAAATTAGATTATAGGTAGAAATTTTTCCCTGTGATGGTAGTGAAACAATGGAATAGGTTGCCCAGAGACTTTTTGGCTGCCCCTGGATCCTTGGCAGTGTCCAAGACCAGGTTGGATGGGGCTTGGAGCCACCTTGGATAATGGAAAGAGTCTCTGCTCATGGGAGGAATGTTAGGACAAAATGATCTTTAAATTTCCTTCCAACCCATTCTATGATTCCCTCATTCCACAAAACAGAGCAAAGGGAGGCAAAATGTGGATGGATGTCAAAGGAACCCTGCTAATGAGCTGATGGATGAGCTGCTCAGCAGCTGGGGGTGCAGCAGGTCCCCCTCCCTGGGTGCTGCCTGCACTGAAGGGGGTTTGCTGACAGAAAGCAGCCAGGGCAGACTGCAATGAAGGGATTTTCCCTCTGCTTGTCCTTCAGCAAACAGCTCGGGTGAGACAGCGGCTGCAGCGAGAGCCAGACGACCTCTGTCAGGATTTCTGGGGAAATTCAGAGCAGGCATCTGTGTTTTCTCACATCATCCCACTCCTTCCACAGCTGATGGAAGCAGAAATTGCTTTGAAGTACCTGGAGCTGCAGATATAAATTACAGCTGAATTAGGATTTTAAACACTGCCTCGGGCTGGTTTCCTGGAGTCTCAAACAGGCAGGGACATATGTGGCAGAGAACTTGCTGCTGATAGAAAGTGGTTTTTCTAGAAATTACCCACCACAGAGAGAAACATGATTTTGCTCAGTAATTAATGTCATGACTTGATCAAATTATAAAACAGGAAAAGAAGGGACAGTGCAGAGCTGGATGGAGCTCACAAAAGGGATGGAGGAGCTCTTCTGGCAGGACAAAATGGTGCCAAAAGCTGAGCAGAGATGGAAATCAGATGAGAAGGAAAAAAGGAAAAAATCTCACCTTTATGAAAGCCCAAACTGTGTGGAATTGCTGTCATTTTATATCAAATTGCCTCTTTTTCTTTTTCCTCCCTGAGGAACATGAATTACTTCAAGTATTGGCACTAAAGAAGTACTGCAGCATAGGAAAAGCTCAAAATGGAGTTATTTAAATAGGCGAACCCAGGGGTTGTGTGCTGGAGCCCCAGAGTGGGGTAAAGGAGGAGAGCTGCTTTCTGCCATGCTTGAAGCAGATTTCCTGCCCCAGGTTTGACTCCAGATGGGCAGGAATGAAGCTGGGCTTGACAAGAAACCCTCAGGCAGGAGGATGGATTTGTGGCCCCCAGGGCCTCTGCTGTAGGGGAATAGAATATAAGAAAATAAAGGTAGTATAGAATGTAATCCTACGCCTAAGGAGTTGCAGCTGAGCCAATTATTAGAGATTAGGAACAGGCCTGACTTTAACAGGCCACAGCTGTAACCAATGAGAAGAGTGTTACAAAAGAGTGGATTGGTTGGCTGAGAAGGGAACTGGAGTCAGTTGGCTGCTGTGAGAAGAAGGAAGAGGCAGTGCTTAGAGGAGATGCCCATGAGAAACATCAAGGAGGTGTGAAACTCTTGCAATAAGAAGACAACAATACAGAACCTTTGCAATATAATGACAACACTCTGCCATGCCCTGTGTTTGGCCTGGGGCTGATGGAGCGCAGGAACAACTCCAGAGAGGAGCAGGGCCCTGGGGTGAGCCAGGGAGTGATGGTGAAAGCTTCCCCACCTTCCCTCAAATCATGGAATGGATTGGGTTGGAAAGGACTTTAAAGCCCATCACTACCATGCAGGGACACCTTCCCTTGTCCCAGGCTGCTCCCAGCCTCAGTGTCCAGCCTGGCCTTGGGCACTGCCAGGGATCCAGGGGCAGCCACAGCTGCTCTGGGAATTCCATCCCAGCCCCTGCCCACCCTCACAGAAAATATTTTTTTTCCTAATTTCTTCCTAATATCCAATCTAAACCTGCCCTCTTTCAGTCTAAAGCAATTTTCCTTTTTTTCTGTCACTAAATGTCCTTGCAAAATGTCTCCCTCCACCTCCTGAGTGTCTGAGCTGGCCACCACCTGCTGCTTTGTTTCCCCCAAATGAGGTCATCGCTTGAGAACAAATTCTAGGTTGTTATCACAAAAAATTTTACATATTGCCACCAAAGAATTGTCAGTATTTCCATTAATTCATATAAATACACCTTCAGCCACCACGAGGACTGCAACTGCAAAGAGCAAACATTTTAATCATGTTCCAGAAGATTGCAGTTTGCTCAAGCACCTGCCAGCTTTATCCTGGCAGGCCAGGCTAGGATTGCTCTGGCATTTTACTGTGGCTTGTGTTTGATGATCAATTTATCCCATAATTTTATATTTTTTTTTCCAGGCAATAAATACTCGCTGTGTGTGGCAAAGCATCTGGAGCTACTTGTTAGTCCAGCACACAAGGGATGCAGAGCAGTCAGCACAACCACTGTCTAATTTGGAAGCTAGAATTTATTTATTTATGTCAGCTGGTCAAGCTACATCCTTTCCTGTACTGTGAATGTAAAAGAAATTTTTTTGTTTGGGTGACTTTTGAAAGCAGAAATGGCCCATCAGGGAGGCAAGCAGCACCTCCAGAAAGGAGAAAGGGCTCCTGCAGTAAAAATGTGGACAGGTTTGCATGGCAAAGCAGGGAACAGCCCTGAGATTTAGCAGATTTCCAGCTGAAGGCACTGGCAGCTCCTTGGAGTGGGGCTGAAGCAGGGGGGCTGATTGCCAGGCAGCCTGCAGAGCCTGGGAGAACAACAATCCAAAACCCACTTTTGTTGCCTAGAAATGTGGGAATACAGCAGGCAGCATGAGTGCTGTACCTTAAAAAATACAGCCTGGTGCTGTCCAGGCTTGATCTCATCTTTTAGTTAGACAGTGATAAAAGGCTGGTTTTCCAGGACTTTACACACCTTAAAAAATAAAAACCTTGCTAAGAAGTTCATTCCTTGCACTGCCAGCAATGCATCAGCTGAGGAGGGTGGCAAAGACCTGTTGAAGAGAGGGGAGCTTGGTTTGGTGTGGTCACAGCTGACTCAAATCCGTGTCAAAATGCTCCCAGAGTCTGGTGCACAATTATTTCAAAGGGGAATAGGCTTGGATAAATATTTCCAAGAGTGGAGTGGATGGTCATCACTGATTGCAAACACAAACACTGTGGGACCACAAAACTGTTTTGGTTGTGCAGCTGGTAGCACTAAAATCAACTTTTGAAGAGATCCCTGCATCTTCAAATGGAAAAAGGGAGTTACTGAGTGCTTGTGTAGCTCAGGCACTGCAGGAACAGCAACCACGCTCTCTCTGAGACAGGAGTTCAGCTTCTAAAGAAGGCAGGACAGGAGGTTTCTGTCACGTTTCCCTCCCTGCCAGCAGATTGCTCCTGTCAGCCTTGACAAAGGGGAAGCTTTGAGGCACAGAGGGCTCAGCTCTGCACGTTCTGCAGATACAGCACATGACTCTTTAATGTTCATTTTTATTTGCTAAGTTGTGACTCTGAAGCCTCTTAAAGGTGGTGAAGATGCAGATGGGCAAATGCAGATTTTATTTTAATAGTACAAACTATGACAATTTTATAATTAGAACAATCTCATCCTGTACTTGCTGAAGTTTGACACAATATATTAGCTGAAGGTTAAATTGCAACAAAGTACAGCTGAAAAGTTCAGAAGAGTAAAACTTCTCCAAAAAAACACCCATAAAATTATTTTATTCACTGCCACACATTTGTTCTCCAGTAGCTGGATTCACATTTTGATTTCTGGGAGGGAAATTTTCATTCCCTGTTGGAAGTAGCTTCTGAAGGAAGGAAAAAGGTCACTTTGAAAACTGTTGACGTCTGCAAATGGGGGAAAAACTCCTGATTGATTTATGTTTGTTTGTACCATGTGTGATGGGAACTGAAATATTAAGTAAAGGGTGTGGGGAGGGCATCAGGAATCCTGTATTAGAGAAGGTCAGGTTCTATTTTCAAACAACTTAATTTTTCAGGACTCTGGCTTTCTCTCACACTTAATAGTTATGGCATTTGCTGTGTAAATTCCTAACTCAAATATATCAGCAGAAAGATGACCTTGCCAGATTGCAGAAATATGCTAAATATTAAATCCCTCAAGGCTTAGGCTTCGCTCACACATGCAAAGAAGTTTCAAGAAATGATTATGAAATACAAATACGCATCACAGCTACACTGAACTTACATAATATCTTAGACAAGAAAGTTAAGTTCTAATAACTGACTTTTAGATGTCACTGCCACAGGAAAATTCAGGAAAAATTATCATCTTAGGATGCTAAGGGACAGATACTCCACCAGATCCCCTATTTTTCATCCAAGAAAAGCAGAAGCTCACTTAGTTTCCCTAAAACTTGAGCTGAATCAAAATACCAAATCAAAATGCTTTTGTCTCCCAGAATTCTTTAAATGTCCATGAGTTTGTGCCCACATGGGCAATATCTGGAGCTAAACACAACAATTGGATGCCCTGGCTAAAAACTCACCTGGTATTTTCATATCTCAGAGCTGCTATCATCTTTAATTGATTGATTGTCCAGAAAAAAAGAGCTGGAAATAACCTGTGCTTTGACTGACAGTTCAGTTAATGAGCTTAACTAGATAATCCTGGGAAGTCTGAAGATAAATACCACAGCTCAGGAAAGGTATTACCCCTGCTTTTCTCCTCACTCTGACTTTACCAAGTGCACAGTTCCAAGACAAAAGGCAAGGGCCACAGCCCAGTGCCCAGAAAAATATCCCAACTGCTTCAATTGTTTTATTAATAAAGAACAAGGACAGCAAACTTCCACCAACATCTCATCAAAGTTTTAAAAAGTGGCTTCTCATGTTTTTCTAGGAGAAGTTACATGACTCTCAAAACCACTCTAGTAAACAAGAAAAATAGAAAAACCCACAAACAACAGGAAAAAAATAGAGAAAAAGACCTTTTAACCCCAGAGGCTGCAACCTGCTTCTTATTTTAGCAATGCAGCTCTTACCAAGGTGAGGTAGCAGAGGTGCAGTGCACTTTTCTAAAAGTTCAGCTAAATCCAGAATCTCTCATGTTGCACTAAGTGGGAGAATAACACAGGTATTCCGCTGAACAGGGCATTTAGAAAGAAAACTCTCTAAAATCAATTAACTTGGCTGACTGTATGTAGGCGAGAAGCAGATTTCTCTGAAATATTTGGCCTCTGTTAATCAGAGGAGTGATCAGGCTGTGTCAGTGTCAGGCTCTAGCAATGAGCTCTTTTTCTTTCTTTTCAGATTAGGGGAAGAAGGATCCTGTAAAAAGTGTCAATTTTCTCAATTATGATTCCCAACTATTTTTTGACTGCAGAATGAAAATCCCTAAATTGCCGTGAAGTCATAAATACCCTGGGTTATATAACCCAGCCTCACATCCTCATTAAAAGTGATGTTTTCAGCATCATTTACTAATTCTTCATTTTTTCCCAACTTTGGTGAAAACTGCCTTGCAAGGAGCCCACCTCCAACACTTGGCCCCTGTCCTTGAGGGGTTTATTGGATGAGCTTCCAAGCCTCTGTTAATGTGAATTTCCAGTCTATTAACTCTTTAGCTCTGGTATCACATGGGCATTTCTAACATAAACCCTGCATCAGTGAGTGGGGATCCATGATAGAAATAAGGAAGGAGCAGTGGATTGGGTCAGCTTCATCTGGAAATGGGATAAACTCCTCTCCGTCTCACCAAACTGAGGTGATTTTGCTGCAGAAGGAGGCTGGACACTTTCAAGGGTTGGAAGCCAGACTAAAGCCTGAGGAAGGGCTTAAATGGACAGTGGGTCAGCTTGGTTTGCTGTCCAAAAAAGGGAATTTCAGCACCAGGAGAAGGTCCTGTTCCTCCAGAGTTCCTCCAAACTCTCTCTGCAGGCAGTTCCTGCACAGCAGATAATAGATGCTGATATGTAACCAGACAGAATTTGTTTGGCTTTGTTTCTGATGCAACAGACATATCAAAAAACAATCAGATGTCACTGCAGCTATATTTACAAATGGATGGCTAATAACTGCAAGCTGGTGCAAATTAAGTCAGATTTATTTCGCTCTAGGTGAGAGCTTGTTAATAACAGTGAAATGCACGAGGAACAGAGGCTCTGCTAAATCTCCCTGCTTGGCAGAAGCCTCATCCATCACAGAATTGCTGCAGTTGAATATGGCACATTTACACAGTCTGTGAAAGATTTGCAAAAGCACCCAGGGGATTAAAGTGCACGAGTGCCAATGACTTTAAATGGTACTTGCTTTTGCAAATTTCATCCCCTGAGACTTCAGTAAACTTAATAATGCACAAAAATACAGTCTGAAGTGCAATCCAGCTTTACATAAGCTGGGCAAGTCTTGCTTTTGTTTTAATTTGATTGATATTTTAAGGGGAAAACAAAATCGACTGGTTTTTCTGGGGTTTTTTTTACTAAATGATCAGACTGGAAAGTGGATTTTTAACAATGCTTAACTCCAAGGCTGACAAATACAAAAGTTCCTAACAGCCAACAGATCAGATTTTTTTTTTCCAGTGGGAATCAACAGGTTTTATGTCAGAGAAGAGCCAGGCAAAAGGAATTAAGTGGGCTTGACTAATCATCTCACCTAAAGAATATCACTGCTGACAGAGCACAGGAAAAAGGAGTTACAAGAGGGAACAGAATAGCCTAAAGCACACAAACAAAAGTAACCTTTTAAAGTTGATTTGCATCAGAGGCTGTGGACCATCGTCTAAAAATACTAATGTTGACTCCAGCAACCCAATCAAGCCTTATGCAGTGTATCAGGACCAAAGCTTTTCAGCTGGGAATGCTTCAGCAAGGAGCAGCAGGAAAATTGAGAGTGAAATTCGGTTGCTAGGACAAAGAACAAGCAACACAAGTGCATGCCTGCCCATGCCATGATAACTAAGGCATGCCCTGAAAGCCTGGAAGAGCTGGAAACCAAACTTTCTGTGTGCCTGAGCCCTCCTTGGCCATGTGGTTTTGTATTCCTGAGCTGCAAAGCATTTTTCAGTGGCGTTTTGCAAGTCCCATATCCATCACCTGCTTATTGTCAGCTCTTTCCAGGGCAGGGAGGGAGAGGGGCACTCCAGAAGTGGCAAGCAGGTGGGGATGCCTTCAAGGTTTTGTGGTGAATTATTTTCTGGATGAAGCAGTGGCTTCAAAACACACAGAGAGAGTGTGTGTCATGTGTATGGTTTGTGTCATATATTACAATTTCACTCGGGTCTGGCTGGGTGGCAACTCACCAAAGCAGCCCAAGGGGCTTCCCCCCTGTGCCTGCAGAGTCTCAGAATCCCAGAATCACTGAGGATGGAAAACATCTCCAAGACTGAGTCCAACCTGTGACCCATCCCCAGCCTGCCAGAGCACTGAGTGCCACCTCCTTGGACACCTCCAGGGATGGGAGCCCCGCTGCCACCCTGAACATTTGTCCCAATATTTAACAATCCCTTCAGGTGGAAGACCTGAATTCCAGAGGGAATTCCTCCTGGTGCCCATCCTGAAGCCCCCTGCCCTCCCCAGCAAGGGGGGCTGAGCTCCAGCAGCCTCAGGGTGATAAATCCTCAGGTGATAACTTCCAGCAGCAGCAGCCAGGCAGCAGCTCCAGGAGCTGTATCTCACCTTTATGGAGCTCATCCTCCCTCGTGCTGCAGCCCTGCAGTGAGGTGGCACCTGAGGAAAATCAAAACCAAGGGCAGGAACAAGGTTCATGTCGTGCTGGTGCAGCCAGGGAAGCTGCTGCTCATTGCTGCTCTGCACATGAGCCTGAGCTCTGACTGTGCACTGGCACTGAAGGAGATGAAAAAGGGATGTTTATTATTTGGGTTCTTTTTTTTTTCCTCAAAGGAGAATTATCTGTTTCTGTGCAGGCAAAAAGGAAAAAAAAAACCCAACTGTCATAGAGAGAATTTCCCCTGCTTGCCGCATACTTTCAGGATTTCCTTTATTCTTGTTACTTTTACTTTTTGCTTTGTTGCTAGTCCTTGAAGCTCTGGCAGCTCTAAACTAAAAATACTATTGGAAATTAGTACTATTGACTACAAAGCATGCAGGATTACAATTTCAATGTGCAGCACAGAATCAAGATAATGGACTTTTAATTCAGATGACAGACACTAAGTCATGTACATCTGTGAGAAAAAAGCAAAAGAGGTAGATCTCTGATGCCAAGAAAACTTGTTTCAATGGAAAGTGCTTCTGTGAAAGGACCATTAACTTCTTCTGTATAAAAGTATGAAGAATATGATGCATAATCCAAGCTTTCCCCCTGTGGGCATCCACACAGCAGTTCTGAAAAAGAGCAGGAATAGAGGAGCTAATCATCCATCTTTCTGCTATGCAGCAGATGTCAATAAACTGGAGTTTGTGTTCCATTCCACTAAAATCCCAATGTCCCAGGCAATAACCTGTCCTTCAATAAACACTGGGCTAATGTCCATTGAGATGGGAGCTAATGCTGAGTGGAAAATGACTGCTCTGTTTACCTACACCCAAATTGCATTTTATTCATTTTCATTTACCAGATAAAAACAATTGATTGCCTCAGCTTTATCCTTTGTAAAGAAAAGGCCTTTGTGAACAGGGGAGCATCGATGGCACAAGATTTCTAGCGGAATGAAATTGCTTTTCCCGCAAACAATGATTTTAATTTCTCCACAGATGATGTCTCCCAATTCTTTTAAGCCCTGGATGCAAGAGGTGGTTTGGGTGCTCTCCAGAGGCTGCAGGCACCATATGTCAGGGGGAAGACTAGAGGGCAAACTCCAGGCTGGCTGATCAAACAGTGAGTGTTTTATTTTTAACTCTGCAAGCGTTTGCAGTGCACAGCTGTGCTCCTCACTGCCTGCCAGCTGCCTTGCATACCCTGGGCACTCTGATATACCTCAGTGCTGCTCCCAGGTACCCCTGAAGGCACCACCACCTGTCCCCCCTTACATAACCAAAGGGGGAAGCTCTGGAGCACCAGAGTGAGTGGGCAACGAGGAGCTGCAGCTCCCTGGCACCATCGCCTCCCTCCCGTCCTGCCAGGCTCTCTGCTCACACCCTGAGCCTCCCCTCAAAGAGCTGTTCTTACACCTGTCCCCTTCACCTTCTCCAAACCCCTTTCACTGCAGAAATCCCCTTCCCTGCTGCCAGGCTCTGCTGCCATGTCCCCCCTCTCCATCCCCTGCCTGATGCTGCTCTGGGCTTTAGGGCAGGGAGGTGACACCACAGCCCTGTGGCTGATCAGCTCAAACTCTCATGCTGATGCCTCTTTTTGCTTCCAGTCTGCTGGAAACCTGTCAGTTTCCCCTTGCTGTAACAATTATTGTATCTGTTATTAATCATTGCCATCATCTGCTGGTTATTTTATTTTTTTTTCAATAATTCACTCTATTAAATACAGGCTTGGCTCCCAACAAGAAATTACAAGGGCTAGAGTAATATAGGGATGTAATTTTGCCATCCCTTGCCCTGCCAAGTGGTGCCTGATGCTGGGGCTGCTCTGGGCTTTAGGGCAGGGTGGTGACTCCACAGCACCAAAGCTCTCATGCTGATGCCTCTTTTGGCCTTTTGTGCTGGTGTTTTGTGTTAGAGATGGATAATGAGAGGATTGGCTCTGGCAATTAAAAGACAACTGTTGTGTGAATATTAAGACAAGCTTTAATGATGTATAGTTGTGTTATTGTCATGGAGTCATGGAATGCTTGGGGTTGGGAGGGTTCTCACAGATCATGGAATTCCATTGTCCCAGGACACCTCCCACTGTCCCAGTGTCCAACCTGGCCTTGGGCACTGCCAGGGATCCAGGGGTGGAATTCCATCCCAGCCCCTGCCCACCCTCTCAGAGTACAATTTTTTCCTGATATCCAATCCAAACCCGCTTCTTTCTCCTTGTCCTGTCACCAGTTGCTTCCAGTCTTCTGGAAACCTGTCAACTTCCCCCTTGCTGTTGTAATTATTGTATCTGTCATTAATCATTGCCATCATCTGCTGGTTATTTTATTTTTTCAGTAATTCCCTCTATTAAACACAGGCTTGGCTCCCAACGAGAAATTACAAGGGCTCAAGGAATACAGGGATATAATTTTGCCAAGAGCTGCAAACCAAGCACAGAAAGTCACTGTACTTTGTGTACTTGATGAGGCCAAAGGATCATGTGCTCACACCCCCTCCCTTTGTCACATTAGTGCTGAAGATTTCTGCAGGAATATTTGTGCTGGAAACTACCACTGAATGTGAGTAATAGTGTAAGTTTGGCCTTTGTGAAAAGATCATTAAATCACAACACACTGAGAAGGGACAAGAGTCCTCAGGCTTATTTCAAAAGCTATTTTTAGCTGTGGATATGAAGACTTTTCTTATCAAATAATTAGTCATCACCAGTAAAGGCAAGTTAACTTTTCAGAATAAAATAGGAAGTCATTGAAACCTTTTCTGAGTTTCCAGAAAAGGTTGATATAGAGATCATTCAAGCCTCTGCACCTGACTGTAATTATTTAGGAACAGAAAATGGGAAAGCACAAAAAAAAAAAAACTGAAACTATTACAATTCCTGCCTTATTTGAAGGAAAAAGTGCTACAGAGAAAGACATTTACCCAGATTTCTGTGTCATCCCAGTATTGCAGAGGTGCAAGGGGATTAGAAAATTTAAAAAATAAAGATGTTATACAGCCAGAGAAGTCTTTTGCAGAAAAAAAAAAAAAAAAGGTGAAATCCTGACCAGCCAGAGACATCACAGAACAGCTCCATATTCTTGGGAAATGATGTTGCGAGTACAAGCCAGCAAAATAATGCTGTCACAAAAAAAAAAAAAAAAAAAAAAAAAAAAGCCAAAAGCTGTGTAAATTTGTGGTGAGGGGCTCATCACTCGTAAAACAGTGGAGATAATTGTGCTGCTGTGCCTGGCACTGGGTGCATTTCATCTGGATGGCTGCATTTCATTCCAGGCACACAGATAAACTGGCAGAGTTCAAAGGAGAATAACAAAAAATAAGGAAAAGGGTTGAAAAGGAGACCTACAAGATAAGATTAGGGGAACTGGGTATAGCTGGACTGGAACAAATTAATCTAAATGGCAGGAGTGAGGATTTAGGTTTAAAGTACAAACCAACCTTTATAGCTTTAAGAAAAGTTCAGCCATGGAACAAGCTGCCAAGGAAGGTTTTAGCCTTACCATCACTAGAGATACTAAAAGGCAGGAGACCATCTGTCAGGGAGAGTTTGGGGATTAAAAAAATAAAGCAGAAAAAAAATGCACTGCCTTAATTTAAGAATTGAGCTAAATAACCCATTCGTGACTAGGCTTTAATGGATTAGAAATGGCAGAGCTTCTCTTTTTGAGGGGAAGTTCCTGGATCTTCCCCCTCTGAACATTGTCTTGATCATATAAACCAATACAAGGGATTTCTGCTGTTTTCACATTGAGAAGGATATTTGCATTTAAATGCTTCCAGGAGATAAATGTCTAAATATTCATTTCATCATATTGATGGTACACTCTGCTTTTTCCCCATCGGGCTTTGAACACTGGTATAGAGCTAATATTGAGAAATCTGGAGTCAGGGAATATCCTGAGTGGGAGGGATCATCCAAGCCCAACTCCTGGCCCTGCACAGGCATCCCAAAATCCCACCCTATGCCTGGGAGTGTTGTCCAAACACTCCCTGAGTTCTGGCAGCCTTGGGGCTGTGCTCACTGCTCAGGGGAGCCTGTACAACAAATTGTCACCTCACTTGTTTTCCTGCGGGACCCTTTGTTCCCACACCTCAGCTCCTTTGAGAGGCACTCAAGGAAACCCTTTTAAAACTTCTGGAAAATCCAGGTGTCCCTGGGTTCCCAATTCCCTCCTTTCATCTCCTGGGAGGCAGGTTTTGGAGTCACAGTGGCTGTGTGGCTGGTGATGTATCATGACTGCATCACTTCATCTCTTTGGTTTTCTCTCAAGACTCCTAATGAAGCTGCTCTTTGGAAATCCCTGAATTCTGCTAGAGCCCTTTCTAAATGACATTTCTAAAATATGTTGTTAATTGTCCCTGGAGCTGAGGCCAGTGGGAGCAGTGGTTTGATCGAGGCAGATGTTGTGCATCTGAGCTCCTCCATCACATGGATGAATGTGGCATTCACATTCCCTGAAAAAATCCCTTCTCCCAGGATTTTTCTCCTGGGAAGCTTAAAGGCCTCAGAGAAAAGGAAAACAATTCTTATCTCATTTGCTTCTCCTGTGTTGTGCTCACATGTGGAATGTGTGTGGAGATTGTTTACCCACAGGTGATTGTTCCATTGGATTCTGCTGTGAGTTGTTTTCAGTCTTTGGCCAATCAGGCCAGGCTGTGTCAGGACTGGAGAGAGTCATGACTTTTCATTATTATCTTTTTAGCATTCAGTAAGCATCCTTTCTGTATTCTTTAGTATAGTTTAGTATAGTATTCTTTAATATAATATAGTAATATAAAGTAATAAATTAGCCTTCTGAGAACATGGAGTCAGATTCATCATTCCTGCCTTTGTTGGGACACTCCCTGCAAATACAATAGGTGAACCTTGTGCACTCCTGGTGATTTGTTGGTATTCATTTGTTGATACTAAAAGGGTGAGTTCAGATGGGATATTGGGAAGGAATTGTTCCCTGGGATAGTGGGCAGGCCCTGGCACAGGTGCTGGCCCTGCACAGCTGTGGCTGCCCCTGGATCCCTGGCAGTGCCCAAGGCCAGGTTGGACACTGGGCTTGGAGCAGCCTGGGACAGTGGATGTTCCCTTCCTATGGAAAAGAAGATCAGAAAGAGGTGAACTTTAAGAATCCTTCCAACCCAACCCATTCCATGCCTTGATTCTATGATTCTGATTTTGTCAGGTTGCTCCAAACTCTGACTGAGTTGTGGGAGCCTCTGCTCTGGGCATTAATCCAAAAACCATTTCTACTTTCTGCAAAACCTCCACTTTCCCCACAGGTCTGGCTGTGGCTTGCTTTTCTCTCTTTAACTTGACAGACTCCACATTCTTTGCTGTTTTCCTTGTGTGGGCATTCCTGTGCTTTTTCATGGCTTTTGGTTGCTCCTGTTGGTCTCCTCTGTGTTTATTTCCACAGGTTATTTTACAGTCCAGGCAACATTGTGAGCTAAGGATTTCACAGGCTCAGGCAATTGTCCTGATCACTCAGCTGTAGGTTATTCTCTTTTGGGATAATCTGGCAGCAATTTGGAGCAGAGGCAGCATGGATGTGTCTGGGTGTCAGGGGTGGGAGCCATAACCCTGTTTCCTGCAAAATCCACTGCTCTGAGTATTCTTCCATGTTACCTATGGGAACTTTGGGGTTATCAGCACTGAGATCCCCCTAAATTAAATCTTTATTTCCATTACTGCATTACTCACAGCTAGGCAGAGCTTAGTGTCTGGAAATTAAAAGACCCACATTATCCCTGGAATATTAACTGTCCTCTTACCCATCCTGGTTGAATCCCATTCCTTTTCTCACCTCAGCCAAACCCAGAGAGGTCTCTGAAAATTGTGAGTTAGTGGTAAGAAAAGAAATTAACAGCTGTCACCTTGGATATGGGCAAAAGATGAGTGAAAAGCAGGACTCAGGAGCAAGAAAGCTCTCCTGGGAACACAAATCTGTGTGCAAACACATTTACATGAAAAGGAAATTGTCTGACAGGGGCAGCCACAATTATTCCAAATCTCATGCCAGATCACTGTTTCCTCATTATGTTTCTCTGTTCATTAGGGCTGTGTCTGTGAGATGCACTCTGAACTGCACATTGAAGAAAAGCCCTGCTGCTGGAAGAGCCACAATTCATTTACTAACAGCCCCTGTTGCTGTGCTTCAATAATGCAATCATTTTCTCTGTGTCCCAACCATATGATTATTCTTGTTGTGTAGGAAATTTAAGTCCAAGGAATGTCAGATCAAATATAAAAGCCTAGTGCTTACCCATAGTTTTTATTCAATTAAGTAGCCATTACAGAGCTCATGCTGTTTCAAATGACATAATGCAGAACACAAATGCAGTCTTTTATTACAAATATATGTTCATCTAAACAAAATGGCACCAAAACAATCCAAAGCCATTACAATTTTTAGATTATTATGCTTAGGCTATCATTATATGGTGAGCAGTTGCTGTGAAAGACGAGTGGGGGAACTGGGGCCTCCACAAACCACACTCTGAGCACAGCAGCACTGTTATTTGAGGTTTATTTGTGAAATTCTGAAATGCAGAGGAACAGTGCAGATAGAAAAATAAACAATGAAAGCACTGAGCTGACTTTGCAGGTGATGAGTGGGAAAGTCATGCCTAGGACCTGACATAGAAAGAGACGCCACAGGCAGGGTCTGGCTGTTCCCCCCAAAAATTAATTCTAAAATCTTCTCTGTGCCTTCCTCCCCAGCCTCAAGCAGCTCACAAATGATGTTTGCACATGCTTTCTTCTCTGCCCACAGGATTTCTCCTGCTCAGCATCCCTGAGGGCTCCCTGTAGCCAGCACAGGGCCAGAACTTTTTGCACCATCTCCAAAATGATGCCCAGCACCCCAAGTGCCTGAACCTGTAGAAGGTTTTCCCTTTTCCTTTGTAATCCCCCAGCTCTGCATCTCTCCAGCACTGCTGCCCTGATGGGCTCCTTGGGAAAGCCACGAGGCCCCTCCTTACCTCTGTTCCTGCCCCTGCTCTGGATTTCTGTTTAAATGTGATTAATGATGCATTTATCCATTGCCCTGGTGATCAAACACTCCTGTGGAAGGTGGGAGAGGAAGGAAAAGAATCCCCTGGGCAGAGCTGGGAATGACCCCTGGATCTGTGCCCCTGAAGGGGTGCAAGGCTGGCAAGCTGTCACCACTCACCTCCCCACTTCAGACACGTTGTAGCTGATTTTTGTCGATCCAAACCTGGGCTAACTCACCAATAAAGGGGCTCAAAGCTGAATACAGAACAGTGCAAATGGACACAGGAAGCCTGGTATGATTTACTCCTCAAACACTGAAAATAATATGGAAAGAGAGAGATGGCACAGAAACAGTTGTTGATTATGTAGAGACTGAAAAACCACATGAGGAAATAGGGTTTAGACGGTCAGTTTCTATTTTTACAGACAAAAATCAATCCCAAATTTCCAAAGGTATTTTGTGTCTGGTTTATTATTTTCTTTCCATAACAGTCAACGTGGTCCAAGATCTCTGAATGTTATCATGCAAAGAGGAAGGACAGGCAAAATTTCCCCACTCAAACCACTTCATTGACACACTTGCAAGACAAAAATAAACTGCTCCCTGCTTCCTACACCCCTCATGCCAGCTTCTGTCTGCAACTTTTTTCTTTTTTATTTACTTTCAACTCATTACAAGAAAGTAATTTTATTTTTACATTTTGCTGGCAGCTGGAAGTCTCCAAATGAGGGAAGCAGGGCTGAGATGCATCTATCTCATCCCTCAGCAAAAATCCCTGCACATACGGTGCTGTTATGACTCTGAGCTTTAGGTGGAGAGGGAAACAGGCATCTGGGCTGGGTTCATTTGTAACGCTGCACTTGCTGGATTAATATGGAAAGACAGATGAAGGCAGACACTTTAATTACTTCACCCTAACTTTTTATTACAACATCAAGTAAAATGGTGAGTTACAGAGGATAATGGGCGTGAAACATCTGGGATGAAGTCGCACACAAGCTCATGGGTTGTTATCTGCCAATGGGGTTTTAAATATTGATAATTTCTGTACATGCATCTTTGTGTTATTTCTGATCTTGATAAATCATCTCAGGATTACTTTGTTTTGAGCTGTGAGGTAGCTACTAGGACTGGGAGCCAGCTTTTTTCTTCTGGAATTTTCTGAACTGGGACTGTATCGCCACGGCCGCCCGCTCTGTCTCTGGCGCGTCCATGTCTATGTCAAACTCCTCTTGGACCTTCTTTTGCCCATCTGCTCAAAGGAAACACAACAAAAAACATCAACAGCTTTTTCACACAGGGATGATCACTGAACAACACAGGTGGAAAATTCTGCTGCTTTCTCCTTCTTCCTAAAGATCCTTATTAAATACTGAGGTAAAAGCCCGTTATCTCTTAACCATATCTCAATTTTCAGACCAAGGAAAAGGCATCAATAGACACAGACATGGAAAGGGGGAGCAGATTCAGGGAAAAAACCTGGCACAAGTTACATCAAACCCCTCCCAGTGACAGAGTTTGGGGAGCTTGGGCACTGAGGAGCAACATCCAAAGGGTGCTCAGCACTCATCCAGCATCTGGGCAAGTCCTCACAGCCCAGGAACGACTCTGTGCCCCCCAGCAGGGAGAACTTAAAGTTCCTTTCCAACCTCAATTATTCTACGTTTACTCTAAAAAAAGAGGCAGATTAAAATATTTTAAAGTAGAGGCATTAAGACCCTGTTCTTATCACACCTCCAACATGAGAGGAAGAGATAAGACTTCCTTTCCTAAGGCTGATTTCCATCCTTTCCCCTCGTTTCCTGCCCCATCCCTTCCAACACGCACATCCCTTCCCCTCTGAATCATTTATGTCCAATCTCTCCACCACTGTGCTGCTTCCCTCACTTCTCTCCAGGCTCTGCTCTTGTCTTTCATCCTCAATCCTTGGCTCTTTGCCTTCCTTTATTCCCAGGCCCCAGCTTTCCCTTCAGCTGCATTCGGCCTCCACGTGGCCAACCCAGCTGACTCTGCTGAATTTTCCTTCACCCACCTACAAGTTAAAAGTGCAGCCCTGGGAAAATTCCTGCCCTGGTTGCAGAGATAACCCTGAACTGCCTGGACTGAGCTGGTGGGAGCACGTTTGCCCCACTAACCTTGTCACAGCATTGAGTTTTTCACCATAAACTGGTTTGTTAAACTCACTGATGCCACTCTTGTGTGCCAGCCTGCAGTGCACGTCACACCAGGAGTCTGCAGGGAGCTCTGCTTGGGGGAATTCACCCACTTTGAACCACTTTGCTCTTAATTCTTGACATTATTACCTCCAGGATGCTCATCTCCAAGTACGGTTAATGCAAATAAAGGCAATTTATTTTAATTTTCATATTAAAATGATGAAAATAAACTTATCCCCCTTATAGTCTCTGTCCTGCACACTAGAAAACAGGGATGCCATTCCATGGTTTTAGCATCAGTCCTACAGGATTTCTTGCCTTTATGTCTTGTTCTTACTCAAAACTCAGCTTTTGTGTCCATTTTCTACAGACCACTCTAAACAGAAGAAGCATTTAAAGGGAAGGTTTTGCAATATCCCATATTGATTTTATTTTAACTACAGTAATCAAATAAATGTAGCTATGCTAATGTAAGACAAATGTTCACTTGGTATTTTGTTTTATTTAGAAAACATTTAAGAAGAAAGATGAAAATGGAAGAAGAAAGAGAAAATCTGGATTAAAAAAGAACAGCTTGAGAGCTCACCAAATTTTATTACACAGGCTAATGAAAAGCTAAGCTATCAAAACAAAGACTTGTGTGGAACAAAATCAATCCATTAACTTTATGTCATTAAATCACAGAATCATGTCATTAAATCTGAGAATCTGCATGGTTTGTGTAGCTATTCAAGCAATGCAACCACCCTGAGTACAGAAATACAATTATAGTTTATCTTGCGTGGGGAAGGGACGTGAAGGTCGGAAATGACACAGCCAAGGAGAAACTGGAACTGATTTTGATTTGGTATTTATGGGTTAAAGGCAACCTAACAGTAAAAGTGGAGTCTGTCCATGGATTTTAGCCTTTCAGAGGAATAATTACTGTCCTTTGGAAATGCCAGTTGGGAAAACCAGATGGGTGGATGAACAGACACAATTGGGTCTGTACCTCTTGAAGAAATCTGGCCTGTACAGCTCATTTCCTATTACAGCCAAGTTTTAGCACTATCTTAACTTGCAACAGTGACACAGCAATCTCACATTAACACTTAAGAAAATGCAGCATTTAGTGAAATTTGTCTCTAAATTTCCAGGACACTTAAATCTTTGCTTGATGCCATCATCACTGCTTTAAAATCAACTGTAATAAATAATTCACAGTATCTTAAGGTCTAACTTCCTTTTATTTAACCTGCAGTTGTTGACATCGAAATCAAAATTCCACACGAGCTCTTCTCTATTTCTATTTTCCTGTCACCACTAAGAAATGCTAGGACAAGAAGTTTTCAGCCGTGACTTAGACTTGTAATTAAGAAATCAGAAGTGTTCAAATGGGCCAAGATATTTATATGAATAAAGGAGAAATTCATAATTAGCAGATGTTAGGGAAATACAATGATTACACATATATGCATAATATATACAAAACAACATGTGCATTATCTGTGTAAGTAATGTAATATAATGGACATTTCTGTATAATTTTATTTCTCCCTATGCCCATATTTCACTATTTTTATACATGGATGGTCCATCCACATTTGCATACATAGAGAATATATAATAATATATAATTGCACAGACACATTTGCTTAAAGAGTTAGTTTAAGTACATATAGTTAACATAGTTTAAGTCCTATATTAAACTGAAAAGAGCTGGATTGGGTATTTCCCAAATTTTGGGAGTGGATTTTCTTGGAGTTCTCCCCAAACCATTTCCTATTGATACCTGTCACAATACAGACACTTTACCAGATGGACTGTCAGTCTGGGGAGAAAATTCAGTGGGGTGCCAGCTTGGGCTTTGTCTAAGGGAATAAAATTTTAGCTTTTACCTTGAGCTGCTTCCCTAAAAGCAGCCTTGTGATTTAAAAAGTATCACACCCTGCAAACAACATGGTTTTACTGGTTGGGAGCAGGAGTTCCAACTCCTTTGTGACAGGGGAGCTGCAACCTGGTGATCTTTAAGGTCCCTTCCAACCCACACCATTCTGTGATTCTACAAATTAAGAATTAACCAATTGATTACAATGGAAACCCAGTCTGGGCTCAGGAACTGCAGAGATTTGAAATCACCTCAGTGCACTGATGAAAAGATTAAAGCCTTTTTGCACCCTTCCTACTCCATATCCACCCATGGCACAGTGACTTTTACCTGTCAGTAGTTGTTCACATATCTCAGGCGTGCAGGCTGTTGGATTTGAGTCCTCAAATCATTAAATTTCTGCAGAGAGCTGAAAGCAAGCCTGTAGAAATGCTCCTCTTTCATGCCCTCCTGGTTTTCCTTTCACAAGGGATAATTACCTTGGAAATGGTCTGAAAACCCAGGAAATTCTTGCTCTCAGCAGGCCACAGCACAGGTAAGCACTGGCACAGGTTTTACTCCTGGATTTGATTTTTCCATTCCTGCTGGTGGGGGCCAACCATTCTGATAGCAAACCACGTTCCCAAGCTGCCTTGATGTGGCAATAAAGGTGCATCAGGATTCCGTCCCCACCCTCTGCCACACACAACCTTTTGTTGGTATCTTCACTTTCTAAATTAAATGATGATTCCTTCCACATGGGTATCTGAGGATACCTGAACTACACCCACCCCCAGGAGAAAACCAGGGGAAAAAAACCCCAAAACTGTTGTCAGCAGACTTAAAACTCCTGAACTTCTTGTGATTTTACAGGATTCAGAGATGGTTGATAAGCCCTGGCCTGCATTTTCTGCTTTCTGAGGGGGACTCTGCTTTTATTAGCACCACAATAAATAAATCCTCCTAACCCTTCCCACTAAACTCAGCTATTGCAAGGCTTTCCCTGAAAGATTTCTTCATACTTTGCTGGCCTCTTCCAAAGACACCCTGACAAACGAGGGGAACTAGTGCCTGTCCCTGCTGGGCCCTGATCACTGCCAGCAGTAGTTGGGCATACCAAAAGATTTGGCATAACCAAAGATTGTTACCCAATGAATTTCCCAAAATCACATTTAACCACGGACTGGCTCTGGTGCCAATTGAGGCAAATCTGATCAGTGGTGGGGCAAACTCCTTGGAGAACTGTTGTATTTGCTGGGAAATGTCCCAAAGAAGGCAGGAATGATGAATCTGACTCCATGTTCTCAGAAGGCTAATTTATTACTTTTTATACTGTATTATATTAAAGAATACTATACTATACAATCTAGAAAGGTTACTTACTAAATGCTAAAAAGATAATAATGAAAACTCCTGACTCTCTCCAGAGTCCTGACACAGCCTGGCCCTGATTGGCCAAAGAGTGAAAACAACTCAGAGCAGAATCCAATGAAACAGTCACCTGTGGGTAAACAATCTCCAAACACATTCCACATGAGCAAAACACAGGAGAAGCAAATCAGATAATTATTGCTTTCATTTTTCTCTGAGGCCTTTCAGCTTCCCAGGAGAAAAATCCTGGGTAAAGGGATTTTTTCAGAGAATGTGAATGCCACAGAAAACAACATGAAGTGCCTGCTGAAAAGGGGCTCCCCACACCCCAGCACCACCACACTGCAGGGCTGAAGTGACACAATTTATAGGGCACAGGTTTTCCCTCACCACAGGCAGCACTCATCCCAGCAGGAGAGCCTGAAGCAGCAGCTAATGAGCTGCTTTCCAAGTCTCCCATCATCTTGCACTGCTGCAGCTGAAGAAAGATCTGTGTTTTCCTTTTCCAGATGAAACAGCATTAGAATGCTGTTGCCATGATCTGCTAGAGTGCCCTGTGATCCATGGCAAACACTGGATGAAGCTGAAGGAAAACAACAAAATCTTACACATAAATCTACCCATCAAACTCTGAAGAAATGTGGTGCAAATGTAATTATTCACAGTGTAAATGTGCCTCCAGCTATTTCTTTCATTTACTTTTCAGCTATGAAGCAAAATGAATTGTGATAATGCTGGGAAAAGGAAACATTGCTTATTCCATATGGGCCAAAAGTTTCAAGCAGTCTTTTGTGACATTTGAACACAGCCTGAACAGACCAGTCCTTCCCAAAACTGCTCAGGGAAGGGAAAAGGTTAGTGGGGTGGAAAAGGGGACTCAGTCTTTATTCTCAGAAATTCCCATCTTCCAGATGAAACAGAAATTGCTTGTCACATTCTGGAAAAACATTCAGCATGAAAAATCACATGGGCTGAAGCCTCTCCCTGGCATTTCATGTCTCAGGATCCATCCTCTGCCCCTGCTCACATCTAACAGGAATTATGGGGCCAGACCAAAGATGGAATACACTCATAAAAATACTGCACTTTTCAGAGGCTAAACTGCAGCGTTTGGGAAAAAAGATTCAATGGAGTGTGGGACAGAATCACAGGGCCAGAAGCAGAGTTTGTTTGCCTCAGGCAGGATCATTACCTCTCACTGCTCCAAAGATTTTTCAAGCTGTGACAATCTTTATCCCAAGCTATTACACCAGCCTATCCAATAAGGCAGGACAGCCCCTAATTAAAGAGGAGCAAAAAGGGCAGGAATCACATGGATGCTGACATCCATGTGCAGCATTATCTTTATGTGATGGGAAGAGTCATTTTGTCTGACCAGACTCCACAGAGCAACCAGCCAGCTGGAGAAAGCATATGGATGCTCAGAGGTGTGGAGGCCACACTTTACTCCTCACAAGGAACAGTTTTAAAAGCCAAGAGATGATGTTGGCCATTCTTTCCCTTCTCTATCTACTTGAGGGTGAGGAAGTAAATGACTCATTTTTTAGGGGAGTTACAGAATCATGGCATGGTTTGGGTTGGAAGAGACCTCAGAGATCATCCAGCTCCACCCCTGCCATGGCAGAGACACCTTCCACTGTCCCAGGCTGCTCCAAGCCCAATGTCCAACCTGCCTTTGGACACTTCCACTTATGGGGCAGCCATAAAACTTCTAGGTAAACTGTTACAGTTCCTCACTAAGCTCACAGTAAATAAATTATTTCTTCTAATATCTAACCTAAACCTTCTCTCTGTCAGTGTGAAGCCGTTCTCCCTTGTACTTGGAATTGTCTCTCTCTTCCCAGCTCCTCCAGGCCCTGCAAGGCCACCCTGAGCTCAGCCCAAAGCTTCTCCTGTGCAGGTGAGCAATGCCAGCTGTGCCAGCCTTTCCTGCCAGCAGAGCTGCTCCATCCTCTGCCCATCCTGGAGCCTCCTCTGGGCTCTGCAGCAGCTCCAGCTCCTCCCTGGCTGAGCCTGCCCTGGCCCAGCCTGAGGCCGCTCCCTCTGCTCCTGTCCCTGTTCCCTGGAGCAGAGCCCGACCCCCCCGGCTGTGCCCTCCTGGCAGGGACTTGTGCAGAGCCACGAGGGCCCCTGAGCCTCCTTTGCTCCAGCCTCAGCCCCTTCCAGCTCCCTCAGCCCCTGCTGGGGCTCCAGCCCCTGCCCAGCTCCGTTCCCTGCCCTGGACACGCTCCAGCCCCTCCAGGGCTCTCCTGCAGGAGCAGAACTGGGCCCAGCCCTGGAGGGGCCTCTCAGAGCCAGCACAGAGGGACAATCCCTGCCCTGCTCCTGCTGCACACACAATTCCCCATCCAGCCCAGCTGCCAGGGGCCTTCCTGGACACAAAGATTCAGCCTCTTCATTAATAAGCACAGAATTTTTCTCTAATTAGATTAGGAACAATAATTGTCCTTCCTGCTCATCAGAGGTGCTGCAGGGTGAGATGTTCAGTTTGTGACAAGGACTCCATCCTTAAAGCTGTTCCTGTTTTGTCACTCCAAAAGGAACCCAGAAATTCCAGGGCTGCCTTCCAGAGTCCAGGGCTCCCTGTTGGGTTTGTCAGGAGAGAGGCACTTGATGGCTGGGAATTACAGCTTTACACAAGGGGGTTTTGTTTTCAGGTTTTTGAAGGTGGAAAATGCTGGGGAAATGCAAAGTCCATAAAGGAACCATCTCTGAAACTGAAAAGCAACCCCTGGAGCTCAGCAGTCTCCTGACACTTCAAAAGCTCCATGTGGAAAAAAAAAATAAAGGTTATCATTAATGATAGACTAAATGTAACATCTATTTTTATCTCTACTACACCAATTGGCCCCAGAATATCACTCAAAGCTAGCCAGAAATAATTAATATCATTTGATTCATCTGTAAATTACAATTTGGTATAAAGAACATGACCTTATTAGGCAAGCAGAATCTTTTATTTTTCAAATTGACCTTTACTTTCAGAATATGGTGTTGCTATCTCAAACTCGAAAAATTAGTTTTGCTGCAAAAAATAATGGTTGTTCTTCTATAATTTTAAAAATGTTATTTCAGCATGAGGTTTTGAAATGTCTGATTAATCTTTTTTTTTTCCTAGTTGTAATAATGTTGGAGAACAGGAATATTATTTCTGACATAAGATAAATGAAGTAGCATAAAAAATATGTACATTGGGGTAATATAATGGAACAGAAAGGAATAGCAATAAAATTCAGTTTACAGAAATTGCATTCTCTAGATTGTAGCCAACTACAGATGAATTGATTTTGCTCAACAATTAATATAGAGACAAATATTGTTTTTCCTTAAATGCTAATACTGTTTAAGCAATTATTCCTCATCTTCAAAGTAATTAATGGATCACTGCCAGCCTTTTAAAATGGTTTACAAACACATAACTGATGCACAGATAGGTACATAATTCATGGGAGGCATTCTGGGAATGAAACCAGAGGCCCTAATTCACATTCCCACACGGATATCAAACTTTTTGCAAGTTTAACTGAGAACCTATCAAACAAAACCAGCCTGTTTTCAGCTCTTAATCTCATCTCTTACCAGCTAAAGCTGTGTCTGAGGGTGCTAAGCTGGCAAATTCAGTGGCAGCTCTGGGAACCGAAGGGAAATGGTGCTGGGGATCAAGTGCTGGCACTGACGCAAATCACAGAATTTCCTGAGCTGGAAGGGACCCCAAGGAGCACAGAGTGCAGTTCCTGTCTGATCCCTGTGTTCCTGCAGAATGATGTCCCATCTGTCAGGGTACCTGTCACCAATTCCCCGACTTCTGGGACTCTGGCTGGGGCCAGAGAGACCCTCCTGGAGTGGTCTTGTGTCAGGAAAGAGAGACACACTGGATCTCTGCAGTCTTCAGGTTCTTGTTTATTGTTATCTTATCTAAAGTTTTGCATGCTGCCCACACCAGGCTCAGCACGCTGGAAAAGCCCCACAAAAATTGGCCAACAATCTCTTGTTCCAAGGTCTTTTAAGACTAAACTATCCAATGAAGAACTGGCACCTGGATTATTTTCCCTCTTACCCCAATAACTGATTCCAAAGAGCTGCAATGGGGCTTTTTCTGCCCAATTACAAAATGCCACCCAAACCCATGGAGAAGGAGGAAGAAGCAGCATGAAGAACAAACCCAGGACAACACCCTGTGCCCTCCATCTTGCTTCCATCCACAACACACTAAAAACCCCAAACCCTCAATTTCTCACCAAGTGATGCACCTACACTGCTCTCTATAATCTATTTCACACTTTTGTGGATTCTGGTCTACCCTGAAGTCTGGGAAACTTTCTCCATGGATGAGGGTCAGAGTCAGTGCTGCCCTGGGGGTCAGGGCACCCCAGAGCAGACACAGAAATATTCCCTGTGCCCTGGGTTTCCACACCCACCAGCAGGGATAACACACCCAGCCCTAACTCAGCCTCTCCTACAGGTCAGGATGCCAAAATCCTCCTCACAAATTCAGCCCAGAATTGTGAGAGTCTCATTCTGCAGCTGCCCAAGGCTCCAGCCAAGTTTGAAATAGGAATTGTTACAATGTGGTTTTAATTTCCTCAGCCATTTCCAGGTCTCATTTCCCAGTTAAACACTGTGCCTTTAACCAGCTTTGCTGTGGAGGGAGCTGCATTTCAGCAGTGCATGAAGCGAGCTGCCCTCCTGACTGGCTCCTCCACTGCTTGATTAATATATGATCAGTTATTTCCCTATTATGGTAGCATGCAGGCGCTCCCAGCCCGAGCTGGGAGCCCTAATGTGGTTACAAATGCAGAACAATAAATTCTTTCCCCTCCACCACCCCTCAGTGCTCTGACCTTTGCAAAAGTGTCTTCAGCAGTAACGTTTAAAATAACAACGGGAGAACTTCCTCAGGGCTACCTCGACACCAGCACATTATCCAAGGCCCCAGCACAGCTCAGGCATCATCCACAGCTTCCCTGAATATCTGAGAGCATGGCTGGGATTGTTCCAGACAGACTCTGCCAAGGGACTGTGGCAGCAAAGGATGGGACCCCCGAGTTCAGCCCTTTTGATTCACCTTTGCATCAAAACCATAGAAAAGAGAGAGCCATAGAAAAGGCTCTCAACCCATTTTGTTTTCTAAGAGGGATGTTGCCCCCAGCACTGTGGAAGCCCAGGGCACTGGGAACATTTCTGTGTCTGCTCTGGGGTGCCCTGACCCCCAGGGCAGCACTGACTCTGACCCTCATCCATGGAGAAAGTTTCCCAGACTTCAAGATAGACCAGAATCCACAAAAGTGTGAAATAGATTATAGAGAGCAGTGTAGGTGTATCACTTGGTGAGACATTGAGGTTTGGGGATTTTTAGTATGTTGTGGATGGAAGCAAGATGGAGGGCACAGGGTGTTGTCCTGGGTTTCTTCTTCATGCTGCTTCTTCCTTCTTCTCCATGGGTTTGGGTGGCATTTTGTAATTGGGCAGAAAAGTCCCCATTGCAGCTCTTTGGGATCAGTTATTGGGGTAAAAGGGAAAATAATCCAGGTGTCAGTTCTTCATTGGATAGTTCAGTCTTAAAAGCCCTTGGAACAAGAGATTGTTGCCATTTTGTGCCTTCTGAGGAAAAGCTGCAGAACTCACAGTAGTGAGACTGTTTTACTGATCAGAAATAATAAACACCTGAGTGTGAACATGAAACACCATCTCAAGTGCCTTCAATCCAGACCCAGAGAAACCCACAGCTGGTACCCCCACACAGCACTTCCAAACCCTTTCCTGCTCCAGACTGCAGAGGAACTGCTTCAGAATGAGCTGGCACTCACTGCTAATTGTGGGATGACCAATGATACCTGAGGGCACTCACCAGGAAAACACAGAACCAGAGGATTTTATCTTCCAGTGTGGCACTGCCTCCCTCAGCTTTGCTTTCCAGGGATGCTCCCTCAGGAGCAGCTGGGGAAGGAGCTCGGAGAAGTGGCAGCTATCACAACATGCCACCCAGGAGTGGCAGGAAAGGGGGATCAAACCCCTGCCTGCCAAAGTGACAGCAGCTGGGGAAGGTGGCACGGGTTACAGAGCAAAACCTGTCAGTCACACAAAGGAGAGGAATCAATCAAAAGAGCCGTGCTATGGAGTCAGAAGATGGTTTTTTCCATGCACAAAGAAGAGTGAGGCTTTGCCCTGCTCATCTTCAAAGTGGAAAATAAAGGCGTTTTTTGGAGTCACTGCATACCAGCATATCTGTTAGCAACTAATGAGAGGCTATTTTAAGTTTACAGGGTGATTTTAATAAAAACTACTTTATCAGCACTTGGAAAGTCTCAGTGAGAAAATACTCTCCTCTTGTAAAATCTATCACAGCTTTTAATTACAAATGACTTAATCCCACTCAGAGGTAAAGTACAGGAATTGAGCTTTGCCATTCAATATCACATTCTGAAGCAAAGGAGATATTGCAGAGAAATTCTTCCCTTCTTCTCAGAGAAATTCTGCAGGGTGAGCAGGCCCTGGCACAGGTTGGCAGAGCAGCTGTGGCTGCCCCTGGATCCCTGGAAATGTCAAGGGCATGTTGGATATTGGGGCTTGGAGCATCCTGGGATAGTGGATATCCATTCCTATGGAAGAGGTGGTTGGAAGATGAGCTTGAAGAACCCTTCCAGTCCAAACTATTCTATGATTTTATTTCAGTATCTTCTAAGCCTTGTAAACATTATCAATAAGAAACACTCTACTGCACAGATTAAGTGCAAGAAACAAACAACTTTAATAATGACCAAGCAGTGCAGCTTTTATTTGCACAAATATAAGTATGCTATTTATTTATTAAATAAATTAATAAATTAAATAATTTATCCTATTGCTCAGGATGCAATAGGATAAAGTAATTTAGCACAATCACACACACACAAAAAAAGCCACTGCTTTAACACATGTACCATGTTTTTTTAACATCTTGCACTACCTGCCAGTTTGGGGATGCTTGTGGAGGCAACTAGTCAATAATTGGGTAGAAGTGGAGCTTGTGAGGTTAAAAATGCCTAAGGAAGTACCTGGAGTCTTTTAGTGACAGAACAGAATTGTCAGAGGGTAAAAACACACTGGGATGACCAAACCTGCTCTAAGAGATTCCTTTAGGAGAGCATTTGGCAAAAGGAAGTTTGTCACCCCTCCTTAAAACCAAACTCATCCCTTCAGGAGAGCCCCAGAGATGTGATGAATGTAAAATCCAGAGCAGCTCCAAGGTAGTTCAGCCTGAGCAAAGACCAGGAAACTCTGATGGACATCAATTTACCATGAAACCTGGCCTGCCACTGGCTCTCACATGCTCCTGCATCACTTGGCTTTGCCACTTCACTCCAGCATCCACAAGCTCAGCCAGAGTGCCAGATAGATTCAGTCTGACCAGAAGTTTTACTGACTGCTCCACAGAATGAAATTTTCTCACAAAAGGTACAGAATTTTAACATCTCTGACTCCTGAAAGCAGTCACCCAGCTGTAGTTTTCCACCATAAAGCAAAGAAATCCTGTTGCAGGAGGGTTGGATCTAGGAAATTTCCACTGTTTTCTTTTGCTTGGGCTGTTACCCGAACAGAATCATTAATTTGAGTTTACATGTCTCCACTGAACACAAAGAGCCACAGTCTCTGTTTATTTCCCCTGCAGGCTGGCTTGCTTAACTTTCTTAGGAAGAGAGGAGGGGCTGCTCAGGAAAATGTAGGATAACACTGAAACAGCAGCACAGGGGAGATAAATGAAGATCCAGTGGCAATGTGGCTCTGAAAGAGGATGAGAAAGAATTAAATGCTGCAGGGTACTGTGAGTGTGTTCCAGTGTGTTCCAGGCTGTCTTGCCCAAGAGCCACTTGGAAAGCCAGGTTACATGTTCTGCAGAAGCTCATTAGGCCAAATATTTCAAAACCAGATTCTAGGTAAAAAGATCTGGCCAATTTCTAGGAGGGGGAAAAAAATCCTTATTCTAACTTAGAACTATGGAATCATTTAGGTTGGAAAAGATCTTTGAGATCTATAAATGAAGCCAAACTTGCAGGTGTTTAGCAATGGAGAAAAGCAAGGATTCCAAGGGTGCAACTCCAATATTTTTGGACAGCATGAATCTCACCCTTGAATCCCTTCCTATACTGCTTAATTCTCCATTAGTGTTAAAGGCAGCTCAGAGGGACTGGTTCAGATGTAGGCATTGTTCTCTAAATGAGTTACACTGCCTGAGCCTGAGTGCTGCCTGGACTACACACTGTAGAATTTCAGATGAACACACTTATCTGCTATTTCATGAGAAATTCTTTCTCACCAAATGAATTATTTAGCCCTCATAAAAACTACTACACTGAAACTGCAGCAGCTAAGAAATCTTGTTTGCTCCAGGAAGGAAGAAAATAAAATAAAGGTAGGCACACCTTCTCCCACAACTCCAGCTGAGTGCTCTGATCCCATGGGATGGAGAAGAAGAGAACAGCTCACCTTCAGCAGAGGGTCAGAGTGAACATTTGTTCCCTCTGCTGAGATGGCCAGGGAAGCTGCCAGTTGTGGAGCTGATCTGGATCCTCTCATGCTCCCTCAGGAGCTGACTGAACACTGTGCATACACTTTTCTTTTTATAGAAATATAGTTGAACAGACAAAAAAAAACTGTATCAGCACCCTCACTCTCCTTTCAATTTAATTCAGAGATAGTGAATTTTTGTGTACACTGTGTGCCTTTATGTGTACATCAATAAGACTCCTTCTATACCTCTAATAAGGGATTACAGCTAACACCACACAAGCAATATCAAATGCTTCATGTGAACAAGCAGCCAGATGACAATTTCTGAGAGAGCTGTAATTGAATTCAGCAGCTACAGCAAACACCAAACCTGTGCTCTGCTGCTTAGCTAAGAGAGAGCCAGGGGATGGCTGCTGCCATCCTGGAGGGTGGAGGTGCTCCAAGGAACCTTCCTGAACCAAGGAACCTTCCTTGAACCAAGGAACCCTGCTGAACCAAGGAACCTTCCTGAACCAAGGAACCCTCCTGAACCAAGGAACCGTGCTGAACCAAGGAACCCTGCTGAACCAAGGAACACCAAACCTGTGTTCTGCTGCTTAGCTAAAAGTGAGCCAGGGGATGGCTGCTGCCATCCTGGAGGGTGGAGGTGCTCCAAGGAACCCTGCATAACCAAGGAACCTTGCTGAACCAAGGAACCCTCCTGAACCAAGGAACCTTGCTGAACCCAGCCTGTGGCCAAGGCAGCCAAAACAGCCCTGAGAATGCAGGAGGAATAAAATGTGGGTGTCAGATGTGCTGGGTGGCCATCTGTAGAGGACAAGAACACTTTATAAGGTATTCCCATGATGCTCATGGCTGATCCAAGCCAAGGAACACTGATATCACACTGGGATCTGCAAGCAGAGCTCAGGAAACCACAGTGAGCACCTCCCTGTGCAGCTCCCCAACATGGTGCACTCAACAGAGAGCTCTGATTTCACAGCACAGTTACACTCACATGTTCCTTCCATGCCAAAGCACACAAAGTTACTGCTTCATCATTCCTTAATGGAAGAAATCCAGCCCCGCCACACATCCTTGCCATGTTTTCTTCTTTTCCCACCCCTACTGTGGAAACTGATGCTGAGGTGGACACGACTCTTGGCTCTGATGCAGAACTGGAGCACAGCTCTGCTCTTCCACTAATTTCTTGTCCCAGAGTAATAAAAAAGACCTTATTGTCACATAGGACAATTTACTGTTTAGCATAAGGGAGTAAAAAATGGCAGTGAGCAGACCCTAAAAAAGAGGGGGGATGAATCCAGAAGGACAAGGTGTCCTCCTGAGCAGCCCTTTCACTACCCAAAGGCAGTTCTGCCCGGGGAGGCTGAAGCCTGGAATTGTAACGAGTCAATACCAAAGCTCTGTGGGATTTCTTGTCCCTGCCTTGAGCCTCTGTGTTTATTGAGTGAGGACTGATGGTTGTAAGGTAATGTAATTTTCCAAGCCTTTCCAAAGCAGCAAAGATAATGAGCAAGGTCGGGCTCCAAAGCCACTAGACAGTACTTCAAATCCTACTTCTGCTTTTTTTTTTTTTTCCCCTTTCCCCCACCTCATAAAAAAACAGAATTCCAAACCTTCTAGGTCCTAGGCACTGACTCAGCAACATCCTCTTTTGAACTCAGTGCTATTCCAGAAAAGGGTGGAGGGTTGTTCTCCCCCAAGAGTGCAGCTCTGTGTTCTGACAAGCATCTGACTCAAGTGTAGATCATTAATGCTGCCTTGCAGTGGGCTTATTCTCAGGTGTGTAGCAAGGAGGAGTATCCACCTTTTTATAGCCTGTGTATTGATTAATCACACCCACACTCCTTTTTATTTTATTTTTTTTTATGTGGGTAAAAGCAAGCATGTTTTTCCAATAAAAGAAAGAGAAAGCAGGTCCATATTCCGAGCTCTGCATCTACATCAGGAGGTTATGGAGCAGGGAAGTGAAAATGGTCTCATTATCCTGACAGATGGTGCACTTCACAAACCCACACAGAACACTGAGGACACAAAGGAAGGTTGTACGTGCTGGGAGTGTGGTGCATTTCTGAGCTGCCAGACAAGTGCTGTGTGAGGTACCACACTGGCCCTCCAGCCTTGCTGCCTTCCAGCCCTCAGAGCTGGAACAAATCCCTTTTGTCATCCTCTGCCTCCTTTCCTTCTGTCCCCCCTTTTAATCCTCCCATCAAAGAAAGATTCCTCTGTAACTTCGATTTTTTTTTTTCAATGCAAAAACATGTAAAGGCAAAACAAAAAGCAAGTTTTATTAATATGAGCTGTCTAGAAGAAAATGAGGCTTCCTATTAACCTTATCTTGGTTTTCACCTCACTAAGTTTTCACCTGGTGCCTTTTAACAACGCCTATTTAAAATCAATTTTATTAGGAGGGGTGGCCATTGATTCAGCTAAGTGCTGCAATTGCAATTAGAAAGTTATTAAACCCTGTGCCAGATAGACTAATTGACATGAAAATCTGACTGAGGCCAGGGGATAAAGGTTCCCCTCCTGCTTCAGCTCTAAGTTTATTGCACACATAAAGCTATCTTAAAAGAACATTCAGGTTACAAAGTTGAACACGAGAAAGTTAATAAATGACAAAAAGAACTGATACCATTAGGCAAAATGAACTGAATCACTGAGTGGGCAACTTGAATTTTTGACATTGAAACTTCCATGGTCTTAGGAGCACAGTGTTTCCTAGATTTAAAGCACAAAAAATGCATTTTGATGCAACATATGGACAGCCACATGGCTCCTCAGCACTGCTGCTTGGAACTGTTAAATCAACACCAGTTTTAATGGAGTAACTGGCAGGGGTGGGAGGCTGCTGTCCTGTTCCTGAATCAGCAGCAAAGGCAATGACCTTGACTATTTTTTGGGTGGGATTCATGAAGCTTTGGGTGGGATTCATGAAGCTGTCAGGAAAGGAACAATGAGAAAGCTCTGATGCCCTCAGATGTGGTGGCTGCTCCTGCTCCACCTCGTCCATCCCAGCTCTGCCCCAGCCCTGATGGTCACCACAGCCCCCAGCGATCCCCAACAATGCTGTGTCTTTATTTGGATGTTCCTGCTCCCCAAAACTGCTCCAGGACATTCCCTAACATCAGAATTCCAGCCCGGCCAGTCCATATTCCTCCCAGCCTGTCACCATGATATTTTATGAAAAATCCCTTCACCAGGATTTCTTCTCCTGGCAAGATGAGAAGCCTCAGCTTCTCCATGTTTTGCTCCTCTGGAATGTGATTTGGAGAACTGTTTAACCCAGCATGTGAATTATTTTTAATTAATGGCCAATCACAGCCAGCTGTGTCAGACTCTCTGAGTGTCACAGGTTTTATTATAATTCTTTTCTAGCTTTCTGATGTATCCTTTCTCTTTCTTTAGTACAGGTTTAGTATATAATATATAATATAATATAATATAATATAATATAATATAATATAATATAATATAATATAATATAATATAATATAATATAATATAATATAATATAATATAATATAATATAATATAATATAATATAATATCATGGTGACACAGCCAGTCCATATTCCTCCCTCCCAGTCCTGTTTCCCACCCCAAAAATACCAAATCCTGCCTAATCCTCTGTGGTTCCACCTTCCTGAGGAGCCCCTAATTAACTCCTTTGTCATCCCATCCTTTTTACCTGCCTGCTCCAGCTTCTGGGACCCTCTGCTCCCAAGCAAGGAGGAAGATTTTTTTCCTAAGCAATTGTGGTGTTTTGGGAGCACAGAAAGGGCACCACCCTGCCTTTGGCTTCAGCTCCTGATCAAAGCATCACTGAATGTAGCAGCAATCAAGGAAAACCATGATCTCCTTAAGCCTTTCAAAGACAGTGTTGGTTTAATTGCTTTAGTGTTTACTATTTGGGTCAGTGATGTTAAATTTTCACAGAAAAAAAAAGAATTAACTGCTTCACTGAACCCACACAAATGCAGGACTTGTATAAGAGATAGAAAAGTCACATCCCAGATGACAAATCTTACATTTCTGTTCAAAGTGACAAAGGCTCAAAGCAGTCAGACAAAAGGCCACCAGAAATTGTTTTTAATTTCTTGATGTGCTAACATTTTGCTCAAGCCTCATTTTTGGAAAGTACTGGAATGACTTTGCTGAACCCTTCCAAAATAATTCTGCTTGAAGCAAGCAATCAAAATGACAAATTTCAGCCTGAGCAATTGGATTTTGGCAAGGTTGTGTACAACTGAAAAGGGAGCTTTTAACCAGCAGAGTTCAGCAGCTGTTAATCGGCCTTGCCACCAGTCCAGATTGCAATAAACAAAATAAGTGCATGTAATAACAGTGAAGGAATGTAAACCAAATGAAATAAAAGTTACAGATAGCTGGAAAATCTTTAAAAGGGATCAAAATCAGAGAGTGAATGTTACTCTGCTGGTGTTTTTAGAGTTTCCAATGAATTCTTGAAGATTTAAGCACGGGAAAAAAACTGAAAATAGTTGAGTCACTTAAAATGATTACACGGAAGGCAAAAATTAATCTGAGTAGTGCTTTACACATTCTGTGTTGAGGATTTCTCTCAACTTATCTCTGCTACTCAGTTAAAAAATTTTGTAGAAAACATTTTCCCTTGTGTGAATTTAGACCCTGCCAGGCACTTTTTAAGGTCTGCCTGGATTTACAGACATGCCAGCTTGTCAATAAAGCTGATCAGAAAGAGCATCAGAGCTGCCACACACGGCTGCCCATCCTCAGATCATCTCCCAGCCCGTGTTTTCTGATCCAGAGAGATCCATTCCTCCTCCCCCTGCTTCTGAGGATTGCAAGGACAAAGGCTTACAAGCATCTGGAAGAAGGACTAAACCTTTCATGCATCTGCTCTGCCTCAGAAAACACGAGCAAGGAAGGACTGAAGCTGGGACTCACATCCCTCACTGCCTCCAAAGTGCTGGCATGGGCAGAATGCACAGGACACAGCACACCCCAGTCCCTGTTCCACTAAACCCCAAATCATTGTCTTTACTGCTCAAATTTTAGAGCTGACTGTAAACAGAACCAATTAATTCTTTTTTTCTCCTCTTTTGCTCAGGAAACTCAATTACTTTGCCTTGCCTTGCCTTTCCTTTCCTTGAAATTTCCTTGAAATTTCCTTTCCTTGAAATTTCCTTGAAATTTCCTTTCCTTGAAATTTCCTTGGAATTTCCTTTCCTTTTCTTGAAATTTCCTTTCCTTTCCTTTAAATTTCCTTTCCTTGAAAGTTCCTTGAAATTTCCTTTCCTTTCTTTGAAATTTCCTTTCCCATTTCCTCTTCTAATTCTGCTACTTTAAAAACGGCTTTGTTTCTTACTTGTGTTTCTCTCCTTCCAGGTGTCTCCTCACCTGGCCCTTGCTTAAACTGAATTTCCTCAATTTCCTTAGTCTAGGGAATTATTTGTGAGACTGGAGAGGAATGAGAAATTTCAGGTGAGGGGTCACTATGACTCCAAATTAGAGCGTTAGTCAGGACCCTTCTTTATGGCAAATTAATTTTCTTTACTAATGACCCAGACTGCAAATTTTCCTGGGAAAATAGGAGGGGAAATGAGGCAGTCAGAGGGAGAAGCAGCACTTCACCTGGCTGTGCTGGGAAGACACAAAATGAGAGGCGAGACAGAAGAAATGAGGGAGACAAGAAGAGGAGCAGACAGAGAAGACCTTACTTGTGGAAAAGATGAAAGGCAAACCTGAGGTTTTCTGAAGAAAGCAAGGAAAAAGTGACTTGACCCATCACAGCAGCCTGGCCTGGCAGGAAGGACCAGGAGTTTGGATTCAGCCTGGAGCATCCCCCTCCCACGGCACACTCACTTGTTGCCTCAACAAGGGCCCTCAGTGGCAGGAAAATATCAACTTGCACAAACCAGAGACGGGTTAGAACTTCAACATTGTGAGTGAATGTCTCTTGGGCCTTGCAAAACCAGCAGAAAGCAGTGCCAGGAGAGCTGTGGCAACGTGCACCACAGAACTGAGAGTTTTCCAGTGCTCACCTCAAGCCGTGCAGCCTCTCCTGGGCAGCAAAAGCAAAACTTTCTTCTTTTTTTTTAAGCAAATCGATCAGATTTTCTCCTGAAACAACTCCCTGATGAGGGCAGAACACCCTGGGGGATTTTTAAACTGCCTGGGCTGGAAGTCCACATTGCTTTTTGTGTTCTGTTCTGTTTTCTGGCACGCTTGGCCAAGCTTATCAAGTGTTTTGTCACATTCAGACAGCATCACTTACAACAACAAAAGGTATCCCTGACACCAGCAAATGAGGCTGGCAGCTCTGAGCTGCATCACTCCCTCTCTCAGCAATTACAATGAAATTAAAAAAAAATAAATCAACTCAGCCTTTTGCCAGAAAAAATAAACTCTGCCAGGCCAGAACCTCCAGAAATCCACAGCACAATGGAAGCAGCTGCTCTCTAACTCAGCTCAGGTTAATTGTTGGTTTCTACTTTGCAAGTTCTGTCAAGAAATTCAGCCCCAAATATTCACCACAGTACTACAGAATCCTGCAGAAAACTCCTTACAGCCACAGAAAATTACTGTGGTGTCCAAAGAGTTGTGGGAGACTCAAAACAAGGGTCAAATTTATGGTAGTTATAAAATCTTTTCATGCCAAGTTTCAAATAAATTTGGGTATATTTATAGTTTGGAGAGGAAAACAGTAACTTCTTAGTGGTCTCACATAGTATCCACTCAAAAATCATGGCAGTTGTGGATGTGCTTATATTTAATTTCATTTAAACTTGAAACAGAACTAAACTGAGTTGGAATTAAAAGCTCACATAAACAATTATGTGGAGAGAAACTACAAAGCACTGGTATCCCTTGATGCAGCTTTCTTCACTGGCTTTTTTTTTTTTTTTTTTTTGTGTCCATCATCTTTTACTGCAAGAAGAAAAAGAACTAATAAAAGGAAAGAAATAAGTATTCAAATTCCAACTCAGGCTGGACTTCAGCCAGTCCACCATGTAATGGCAAAAATGCTAATGTTAGCTGCAGTAATCTTCTTAAGATGATGAATAGAGACCAAGAATCTTCACAACTCTGCTGCATCTGAGAACAGCTTCTAGACTGTGTTGTCCCCAAGGTTTGCCCGTGGCATGGAGAGGAATGGGGGGGAATTGCCAAAATTTACATTTTCTTTTTGATGTTCTTCCACAATGGAATGGTTCTGAGCTGAGGAACCTCTGGAGGATTCCATCTCATGACTTAAATCTTTTGCTTTTTATTTCTGTGGTCACTCCTGTGAAAACCATAAATACTTGTACAAGAATTTTGATGCTTTTCTCTGGCATAGCTGTGGAAAAGCTTCAAAGAGGTCCAGCAGTGAGAGCAGACAATGCCCACCAAGGCTCCCACACCTGGTCCTGCTGGGCAAATGGCACAGGAATACCCACCATTGTTTATGGACCATTCATCTCCAAACTCCTTCCCACTGGGGTCTAGAAAAGCCTTTTCTTTTTCTTTAATTTGACAGAGGAAGGAATTTAAGCCAAAGAAGTTTATCTGAGATGAGACCAAGTGGTGCTGATGGAGAGAATGATTGATTGGCAATGCCAGTGTCTTGCCCTCTGCTGACAGCATCCATCACCCTTTGACAGAAAAGGTCCAAACCTCCACATCTTCCATTTGTCTTCTTACCTTCTTGGCTAAAATGAGCCAGGAATGCTTTTCCCCCCATTTCTCCACATCTTTGCCTGCCAGAGGCAGAGCTCACACGAGAGGCACCGATCTCTCACCAGAGACGTGGACTTTTGTTGTGAACAGATTCATTGGAAAGGTCACCAAGAAATTTCTGCCAGTGACAAATTCAGCTGTCTGCTTGATGAATACAACCATTGGTTGAGATTAAAATACACATTTTCTGCTGGTAATTATTTTGCTCGATGCTCCAGGACACCAAACAGCCTTGGATCCAGCTCAGCTCTGTCCCAAAGTCCCTCCCTTGATGGGTTCTGTCCCCTGAGAGGTGAAAGGGAGGAGGTTGTCTGATTCTCACCTGTGCTCCATGAACCTGGATAAGGCAGGGTGGGGTTTATGTGCTCCCATCATTCCTCAGGATGCAGCTGGAGGTCTGGAATACACACAGCTGTATCCACACCTTCCCTCAAAGTCACCACACCTGATAACCTACGTTCAGCTCTGAAATCAAAGGCCAGAAGAACAATAAATTCTTCAGGCTTAATTAATCTCACCTCTCCCACCCTTCTGTTTGGTTCTACCACACAACAAAGGATGTAGCCCAGAATTTTCTCCACAGTTAATTTCTGTGGCCCAGAATTTGCTCCATGGTTAATTCCTGTAACCCAGAATTTGCTCCCTGGCCAATTCTTGTAATCCAGAATTTTCCCCACACCTAATTCCTGTAGCCCAGAATTTTCTCCACATTTAATTTCTGTAGCCCAGAATTTGCTCCATGGCCAATTCCTGTAATCCAGAATTTGCTCCCTGGCCAATTCCTGTAGCCCAGAATTTCCTGTATCATAGAATTTGCTCCATGGCCAATTCCTGTAGCCCAGAATTTTCCCCACAGGTAATTTCTGTAGCCCAGAATTTGCTCCATAGCCAATTCCTGTAATCCAGAATTTTCCCCACACCCAATTCCTGTAGCCCAGAATTTGCTCCATGCCTAATTCCTGAAGCCCAGAATTTGCTCCACAGTTAATTTCTGTAGCCCAGAATTTGCTCCATGGCCAGTTCCTGTAATCCAGAATTTGCTCCATGGCCAATTCTTGTAATCCAGAATTTTCCCCACACCTAATTCCTGTAGCCCAGAATTTTCTCCACATTTAATTTCTGTAGCCCAGAATTTGCTCCATGGCCAATTCCTGTAATCCAGAATTTGCTCCCTGGCCAATTCCTGTAGCCCAGAATTTTCTCCACAGTTAATTTCTGTAGCCCAGAATTTTCTCCACATGGCCAACTCCTGTAATCTGGAATTTCCCCACAGCTAATTTCTGTAGCCCAGAACGTGCTCCATGGCCAATTCCTGTAGCCCAGAATTTTCCCCACAGGTTATTTCTGTAGCCCAGAACTTGCTCGATGGCCAATGCCTGTAATCCAGAATTTTCCCCACACCCAATTCCTGTAGCCCAGAATTTGTTCCATGCCTAATTCCTGTAGCCCAGAATTTGCTCCACAGTTAATTTCTGTAGCCCAGAATTTTCTCCACATGGCCAGTTCCTGTAATCCAGAATTTGCTCCATGGCCAATGCCTGCAATCCAGAATTTTCCCCATAGCTAATTCCTGTAGCCCAGAATTTTCTCCATGGCCAATTCCTGTAGCCCAGAATTTTCTCCACACTTAATTTCTGTAGCCCAGAATTTTCCCCATGCCCAATCCCCGTTTCCTGACAGACACACCTGGGTCAGAAATTCCCTGCAGTGCCTGTGGCCACTATAAACTAAATTTTAAATCTATCAGCATGAGATCTTTAAGTTAGATTAGGAGCTGCAGTGATAGTTACTGTTGGATTAGCACAGGCACAAAATGAATTCCAAAATCCTGCAGGAACGTGTTGTGCTCCTGGCTATTAGCCTGGCTTATAATTAGTTTGTGCTAATGAATATATTTGTACATGTCCATCTTTTATTGGCAGCTTTTACAGGAGTAGTAAATTGGTCACTGTGGAGTGCCAGTGTTTCACTGAAACCTAAGGAATAATTAATGCTTTCTCCACCTAGAGTCAACCAGCAGTCTCAGGGGGTTTTAGGTATAAATTAGAATGAAAGATGAGATACTCAAAATACAGTTAGAGAACTCATTCATCAGTGGTGATTAAATAATGTCACTGTGAGACCCTGGAGAAGTGCTGAGAGCTGATTTCCAGCTCTGGAATACCCACACCATCTCCCAGGAGCTGCCACAGCACCCTGACCTATTTTTTTTTCCACTGTGACTTTCAAAATGCCTTTTCCATATCCGGTGCTATCCAACTTTCTTCTGTTCTTGGAAATTCCTCCTTGGAAAATCTGTATTTTTCTCAGTCTTTCCTATTCCTAACCCACTGCAGGCTGGGGGAAAAAATGAACCAATACTAAGAACGATTGGCTAAAGCAAATGTTTCCATCAAATCCAGTATCCCAGCTAACAAAATCCTCAAGCCAGAAAATATTTGGTTTTCACATCCATCTTTCCGCAGATAAAATGGCTGTGAGAGCTGGCACAAGATGGTCAGGATAAGTCAAATCTGAATAAGGATGGTTTGAGATGGATTTAAGGAAAAGATGGATTTAAATACCCTTCTGAGCATCCACTTATCTCCAGAGATAGACAAAAAACTTACATTTATGATGTGTTTTTATTACATTATTTTTCTTATTTTGTAATATTAGTATTACCCACAAATTCCTCAGCCTTGACAGAGCTAAGCAAATTAGAAGCCTAAATCAAATTAAGATCCATGAACACCACGCTCTCCAGAGAGGATCATTCTGATAAACACAAAGAAAATCACCAAAAAATACATTTTTCTCTGTTGAGAACAAAAGGAGCTTTAGGTCTCCCACATGGATGTGCACCCAGACATGAAGAATTTCACCCCAAACTTACAGAGAGAGACAGAGGAACCCAAAACACATGTGGGGCTTTGAGACACCCCTCTCTTCCCTTGCACAGGCAACCTAAACATTTTAAATAAGGTCCTGAAATACTCTGAGCATGGGGACTGAAGGGAAATGTTGTGCTGGTTCCTGATGCAGCATCCACTTCCTTCCTGCTTTTTGTTCTGGCCACCAGTTCAGCACAGGACCACATTTTCATCATGTCTGTAACGCTCCTGCTGCTCTAAATTCTGGAGCCTGCTTGCACAAGGGAGCCTGATAACACCAAATTACAAGCTAATTTTGGAGCATCGAGCTAAGTGCCTGAAGACAGCTGTGTGCTACAAATTAAAATCTTAAAAAACTTCAGGAAAAAAAAAATGATTAATCATTTACCGATTGCTAACGGAGGACTCTTAAGTAGGAAAGTATTTTCATTCCATTTACAAACCCAAGCCAGAAGAAAACAAAAGCCTGTGGTGTGAAGTAAAGCAGGTCTGTGTACAGTCAAAAAGAAAAGTGATGTTTCCACAACAGTAAATCCTGGTAACCACTGTTGGGCATTGATTGTGTTCCTCTTTCATTTTTCACTTCCACTAAATTAAAAAAAACAGGCTGCTCAGCTATATGCAGCTCTTGTAGCCTTTGAATCATGTGTTGTTAGTGTTGGGGAATGAGGAGAGATGAATTTCCAAGTTGTGCCAGTCAGCCCAGCTCCGTGGATTCCCAAGGTAAAAATTCCAGCTCCCACATCCCAATCCTGACACACCCCAAAGCCACTCTCCATCACATGCAGATTCATTTCAGAGGTAACTTCAGAGGGGTTACCAAGATTTTTGAGGGGCTGGCTTGAGCTGTGTTCTCCCTCTGGGTCAGCACCAAAGCAGAACTAAAAGCTCCTGCTCCCCAAAAACCACATTTTCCAGGCAGTGCACGTTTGTGGAAGGCAGCCAGTGAGGTGCCAGTCAGGGAAAGAAGGCTCCTTCTCCCTGGTGCACAGTCAGGCAGCTCACTGATAATTACAGACTGATTTCCAGAAGAAATATGGCACTTGTCAAAGGCATCATTTCAATTCTGTCTTTCCTCGCTAACACTTGATGGGAACTCCAGCATATTTATGACTCATCCAAAAGGCAAAACCCACCAAAGCATCAGCACAGCTTTATTTGCTTCTGTTTAACTTAATTTTTTCTTCATTTCTAATCACTGATATTTTCTTCCCCCTAATGACCTTGGCTGATTTTCTAGACAGTTTCTCAGAAAGGATCTGGGCTAGTATTGTATTTGTGGGGCAGGAAGGAATGATGAATCTGACTCCATGTTCTTGAAAGCTAATCTATTATTTTATGGTACTATATTATATTAAAGAATACTATACTAAACTATACTAAAGAATACAGAAAGGATACTTACAGAAGGCTAAAAAGATAATAATGGAAACTTTTGACTGTTTCCAGAGCCTGGACACAGCTTGGCACTGATTAGCCATGAAGTAAAAATAATTCACATGAAACCAATGAAACAATCACCTGCTGGATAAACAATCTCCAAACACATTCCAAAGGAACAAAACACAGGAGAAGCTTTATTAAAATCAGATAATTATTGTTTTCCTTTTCTCTGAGGCCTCTCAGCTCCCCAGGAGAAAAACCCTGGGCAAAGGGATTTTTCCAGAAAATGTGAATGCGACAGGCTACCACCTCCTTTCAGGTGTGCAAATTCACAATGAGGCACCTCATGATGATTTCCCTGGGATTCTCCTGATCTCAGTGCTGCAGGAATGCTGCAGTTCTACTGAATTCTACCTCCTGCGAAGGAGCAGACTGTGAGGGACCATATAGAAATATATATAACTCCTGTACGTGTGTTCATCTCTCACATTTTTAGAAATGCAGCCGGATTTTTGGATGCACTGGCTTTGAGAACATCGCATCCACGCAGGCACACAAGGTTCCCAAGCTGCGTGCAGGCACTGTGTGCAAAACAAAGATCCCATAAATTAATCAAGTTGTTCTCCTGGCAAGCTGGAAAGAAAGAGGTGGACCAGGGCAAGAATTGTTATTGTTATCTCTATTTTTAACTACTTGGAAGACTCTCAGTTACTATGGTGGTGAGGACCATATAAGTACCTGGACAGATTCACTGGTAGCATGAGTACTGAGTGAAGATTCTCCTTGTCAAAGGTACCAATTAATAGAAGCTTTATATTTTGAAATAATTTCCCAATGTTTACGTTCTTAAAAAGCAGATTTAAAAAACTGAAATTTTTATTCTATGCTTGTGCTGTACTGCTCCACATTTTTTTTTCCTTGTGGGACTTCTGCATTAAAAAAAAAAGACAAGAAACCCAAAAAAAGCAAGAAAAAGCTGCATAATTAACATTATATAGCAACATACCGACAAGATATCCTTCATGTGGATAATTCTATTTTTTTTGTGTGGGAAGATGGACTTATTTGGGAGTTATGAGAGTGGTTATAAATGATACACAAAATGAAAACTTGTGGGGAATTCCAGAGCCAGGGCATGAGCCAGACCACAAGAGCACTGCTGTTAATTGATGAAACTTTTAATACAATCTTTTCTTTTTTTTTTTTTAAGATGCTTCTGCCTAAACTTTTAAAAAATGAAAGCTCCTCATTACCAGATGAGGTGCAGCTGTAATGCAGAGTGCCAAAGCCAACTTGACAGATAACAGAAAAATAAGAACAATATCTACTCTTTCAAAAGTGCTACTTTAGTTTAGATCAGACATTGATTAAACTCCCCCAGAGGCCATTCTGCACAAAACCAGATTGTCACTGCACATGGACAGACACACGTGGGTGTAGGTGAAGTTTCAGTGCAGAAGGTGCCCACATTATCTCAAACACACATAAAAATCATCACTTTAGAAGTTTTGTTGCTGGATTAACACCAAAACTTCCTGATCACAGAATTTTTGTGAACAATCCTTCATCACCCCAAATAAATAAGCACACAGCATCCCTCTGGGGAGGATTCATGCTCATCCCTGGCCTCTAGAAATGGAAATTCACCTAGGAGAGGAAATAAAGTTCATGTATAATTCCCTTCTCTTCCTCTCAGCATCCTCTCCAGGGAAGATCTGTGAGCAATCCCAGATCCTTTTTATTAAAGGCTCAATCTCCCTTTAGCTGAGCCCTGCTGGCTGCTGCAGGGACGGGAACATTCCTTGATAAACACATCAGGATGGACAGAGATGGTATATTCCTTGATAAACACACCAAGATGGGAAGGGATGGGAATATTCCTTGATGAACACACCAACATGGGCAAAGGATGGAACATTCCTTGATAGACACACCAGGATGGGCAAGGAATTGGAACATTCCTTGATAAACACACCAGGATGGGCAAAGGATGGGAATATTCACTGATAAACACACCAGGATGGGCAAAGGATGGGAATATTCACTGATAAACACACCAGGATGGGCAAAGGATGAGAATGTTCCTTGATAAACACACCAGGATGGGAAAAGGATGGGACATTCCTTGATAAACACACCAGGAGGGACAGGGATGGGAACATTCCCTGATAAACACACCAGGATGGGAACATTCCCATATAAACACATCAGGATGGGAACATTCCTTGATAAACACACCAGGATGGGCAAAGGATGGGAATATTCACTGATAAACACACCAGGATGGGCAAGGGATGGGACATTCCTTGATAGACACACCAGGATGGGCAAAGGGAGAGAACCAGGCCAAGAGAGGACCTGAGACATCTTTGGTTTGGTTCTGGGCACATTTTATGTGCAGCTGTCCCCAGGAAAACACCCAAACTGAAACTCAGCAGTTTCCTGCAGTGTTTCTGCCATGCCTTGAGATGGGATTCATATAGAACTGTTCACTTGGGACTTTTTCTCCTCTGATCTAATCCACCCTCAGCTCCAGATCAGTGTTGAGTTCTCACAGGATTTTTACACCTCTCTCTGAGCCTCAGTGATCTGTACATGACCGAACACAACTTATGTAACCATGCTGAGGGTTCAGACACTTTTGCATTTAGGCTCTGTGAAGGTGTTATGGTATTTGGAGGTTGCAGACACGTCTGGGAATGTTGCTGAGGCACAGACTTTTATTTTAAGAGATGTGGGATGAGGTACAACAAATCATTCTCATTACACTTCCCAAATCCCCACTAGTACTGGTTAGACTGGATGAAATAGGGCAGAATTTGGCTGAAAGTAGAATAAGATACACTGCATTACTGAGAGATCATATCCCTTGAAGCACCACTTAAAAGGGATGAGAGAATTTTAGAACCCCACAGTTAAAAGAGACAACAAGGCAAGCTAATTTCCCGGCCAGCTCTTAACCTATCACCCAGGAAAACTCAATATTAATTACCTTCATCCAATACTCCTCATACTAATTTCTGATTAGTGCTGTGGGGGTGAAATATCAGAGAGCAGCAATTTGAAAGGGTTGGGTGGGGTTTTTTTACATTGATTCAGCAGTTGCTTGCAATACTGAAAATTCATCTCTTGCCACACAAGTGATGTTTTGTGGGAAAGAAAATACAGGAGCATTGCAATGCAGCAGTTCAGGCTCTGTCCTTTCCTTGGACTAAAAAAAAAGTGACCTCTAGGTCCGGGAAGATACAGCAAACCATGTTCCATGAGGTCTTCTGAATATTTATCCAAATTACCCTCATGTGTTCCCCTCCCTCCTCAGAATCGTTTTTTCCACCAGTAAGTTTATTTGTAGGGCTGTTCCCAAAAACAGCACATTTTTTTATGCAGTCATTGGAGAATATTAGTGGAAAATTAATTTTGAGTTCTTAAAGAGATATTTATATTAGCCCATACTACAATAATGATCCTGGCCTCTAGCCAGGAATTGAAGCTCTATTAAGCAAAGCACTCTACATAAACAACTAAGAAGTTCAGTATTCACTCTGTCAGATCTGGGGAGATTTTTTTTATTATTATTCCTGAGTGCAGTGAGCAGAATTTCCCAAATTTCTTGAGTAGAGGGAGTGGGTGAATGGATTGTTGATAACACTTCAAGATGCCCAGGAATACTAGAGAATTCTCCCTCACAGAATTGGTTTGCAATTACTTTCCCTTCCCCTAATGTTTTCTAGAAGCATTCAGACTGAAGAGACTCCACTTTAGATGTAAAATATAAGAATTTACTTCATTAAATCTGCTGTATCTTCATCTTGTATGAAGAAGCAACCCATTGGACAGGATGAAACACAGAATATTTATTCATGTATAATTTTCTGAATGCCCTAAAGCAGAGCTCATACACTGACAAGTGTTTGGGCATGAGAAGAAACTGAAAATACAACTGACCATCTTGCTGTGATTGGATTAATCCACCATGACATCTCAGTTCATGCAAAACCTACTCATTTTCATTTCACTCAGAGCCAGGAAGGCACAGAATTCATCCCATGAAAACACTCACTGTTATCATAAATATTCATGTTACTGAATGATAAATCTCATCTTCCAAGAAAAAAATATTAATACCAATTAATAATCACATGCTTTATGTAGTTTGAGAAGAAAGGGCGAGATCTATTAATAGGAAAAAGAGCGATTCTAAATTTGAAGACAGAAATAATTGCTTCTGATGCAATTGTTTCCCTGGCAGTTGTGCTGGGCTATTAAAGAGTAGATTGCATGAGAGCAGCTTGCAAATTACACCACAAGAAAAAAAAAAAAAAACACAGAGCAATGTGAAACAGAACAAGAAGTGACAAGTGTTAACCTACAAAGGAACTTTGTGACATTGCCAAGGTCAAAGAGAAGAATCACTTATTCACTAAGAATAGTCAAGGGGGAACATTCTGTTTCCATATTTGTATTTGCATCTGCAAATATGATTGTCCCAGCTAATCAAACCAGGTGAGCATAAAAGAAATTACAGCTTCTTGTCCCACACTGAGCTGTGTGGGAACAGTAATGCTGTCTTCCCTTTGGATTTTCCACCACAGAGAACAGCATTATGGAACAGGGTTACAAGTTACATTTGCAGTTTCACAAACAAGCATCTCCTGGGTTTCAGCTACACTGAGGTCCTTCAAGGTCCCAGAGAGGTTATGGGCTCAACATAGGGCCCAGATTATTTAACTTGTTCACCAATGACATGGATGAAGGGGCAGAAGGCTCCTCAGCAAGTTTGATGATGACACAGAGCTTGGGGTGATGACACAGAGCTTGGAGGAGCAGCTGGTGCCCCCAAGGGCTGTGCAGCCCTTCAGGGGTACTGTGACAGGCTGGAGAGATGGGCAGAGAACTGTCTGAAACTCAACCAGGGCTAATACAGGACCCTGCAACTGGGAATAAATAACTCCAGGCACCAGCACAGCCTGGGGCTGACCTGCTGGAGAGGGATGGGAGTCCTGAGGGACACCGAGCTGTCCCTGGGCCAGCAGAGTGCCCTGGGGTCACTGGGATGGGCACTGCCAGCAGGTCAGGGCTGACCCTGCCCCTGTGCCCAGCCCTGGGGGCACCTCTGGCTGCTGTGCCCAGCTCTGGCTCCTCAGCACAGCAGGGCCAGGAGCTCCTGGAGCTGAGCAAGGGCCTGGAGCAGCTCCGTGCCCAGGAAAGGCTGAGGGAGCTGGGGCTGCTCAGCCTGGAGAGGAGCCCCAGGGAGAGAGAGGGGCTGAGCCCTGCCTGGGCCTGCCTGGCCCTGTGTCTGTCCTTGGCTGTCCCAGTGTCTGTCCCTGTGTCCGTCTCTGCCTGTCCCTGTGGCTGTCCCTGTGTCTGTCCCTGTGGCTGTCCCTGGCTGTCCCTGTGTCTGTCCCTGTGGCTGTCCCTGTGTCTGTCCCTGTGTGCAGAGCTCAGAGCAGGCCCAGGCTCTGCTCCAGGCCCAGCAATGGCCCCAGAGCCACGGGCAGGGCCTGAGCCCAGCAATTCCCCTCACAGGAGGCACAACTTCTGCCCTGGGCAGGGCCCAGCCCTGAGCAGAGACCAGAGGGGCTCTGGGGGCTCCTCCTGGGGACATTCCAGAGCCACCTGGACCCAGCCCTGTGCCCTGTGCTCTGGGATGGCCCTGCTGGCGCAGGGAGGTGGCACCAGCTGTCCCCTGTGGTCCCTGCCATCCTCAGCCACCCTTGTGTGCAGCAGAGCAGTCCCTGCTGCTGAAGGGAGGTTTGCTAAGAGCTGCTGTGGGGGTAGGAACTAAACACAATTAAGGATAGACTGTCCCTGTCCAAGGAAGGTCAAACAAGAACATGCATTTGTGCCTACCCAAACCACCCCTGCTATAAAAGGAATCCTCAGAGCCTGCATTTCCCTGAGCGCTGCACGGTGACAGCAAGGCCATACATGTCTCAAAGAGGGACACTGCTGATTGCCATGGTCATTATTTCATTTTCTTCAGCTTCGACCTAACCTAGAGGCAAACCCAAAATTCATTTTCTGCTGCAATGCATGAAGAAAGCTCAACCCCAGAGAGTCTCACTGTGTGAACCAAACCCTGAGAAAAGCCAAGCATCTCTGCTTGTTGTCTGAGCCAGTTTTCAGCAGCTTTTCCTGATCTGTAAACAAGAGAAAAGACAGCAACCAGACCAGTTTGCCTTTGCAAACATTGTCAAAGCATGACTTTTCCTTTTTTTTCCTTTCTTTGTATAGGATGAAAGAGGTTTTTTTGTTTCTCCTCCTTCCATCCTTTTCAACAAGAGGGAAACAAAAGGGAAAGTTTCCTTTTGACAGGGAAACAAACACTTTAAAGAAAAGGCTAATAACATTTAAGACATGGACATATTGCAGACTTCTGGCCAGAAAAACGTGGAACAGAGGATTTATATTGTCTGTGTAGGTTTCCAGCACACCCCAATTTTCAGAGCAATAAATCACTGCTTGATTTTGAACCACACAGAGCTAATAAGGACAAAGAATTACACGTTTCTGCTTCTTTGATTTAGCATTCAATCTCAGGTTCAAAGTTCTGATTCTGCTTTATTTTTATGCAAGCATGTGGGCTGGGGAGATCAGAGGACTCTATTCCATCTCCCCTGCTGCTCCTGTGTTTTATGTAGGTGACAGCTTTTCTGCTATAATTTCATTACAAAAAATAATTGGTATCTATTTACCCAAGATTAACTGTGCATCTGTCTGTGTATGCTATACCTAAAATTATGCTACAACCAGAACCATATATATTTTTGAATTAATGATGCAGCCCTTGCTCACTCAAAATCCCCACTAAGAAAAAAAAATTGCTTTTAAAAAGGCTGCAGAATCAGTAAATCTAAGCTGTACTTGACAACAGGACAATTTTATTCAGGAAGAAATTTTTATTTGGGAAAGAAATTCAAGGCAAATGAGCTGAGTTCATAATGTGCTCAAACAGAAAAGAGAAAAACATGCTCCCCATGCTGCCCGAATGGCTGACATAATTTTGCTTGCTTTCCTTCCCTGTTAACTTGAAAATGCAAATTGCTTTGCTGTCAGGGTACATTTGTTCCCACTAATTCAAGACATTATAACAAGCCAAAATATTTATTTGTTGGGTTTTTTTTTTCCACTCCAATTTGTGTTTTATCATAGTGGGAGCATCATCTATGGATTTCATTTAGTGAAACATTATGCAAACAGCCCTTATGGGAAAGTCACCTCCCTGTACTAGGAAAACCATCCATAAAGAAGGATCTTAATGCTTTAGGATGTGTTCCCTCAAAGGGCCCAGAAATTCTACTCTGACCAACACTTAAAAGGTCAAAACACATCCAAGATAACTGCTCAAATGACCCATTGGAAAAGCCTTTTCAGAGAAGGACTTGGATCTTTCCTGCTTTTCAGGGCATGGGATGGACAATTCTTTTAATTAGAACTGGATGAGCAAACAGAAGCAGAGAGCATATTTTATAGTTCAATCCTCTTTCTGATGCTGCTTCTTTTTCAGCTGAGTGTATTAAAAAAATTAAATATTTTAAAATATTTTCCTTTGAAAAATGCTTCTGATGGTAACCAGCTTTTAATCAATTATCACTTGTGTGTAAAGCATTTCTGCTCCTGTAAGAAATAAAACGAGATTTCAGCTAATAAAACCCCAAGCAATTACTGTTTTCCTGAAAATTCCATTTTGCCTTCTTCTAGGGGAAAAAAAAAAAAAACTTTATTAATTAGAATTGTTTGTGCCACTTAAAGGGCTGACCCTGGTCTCTGCCAGCCCCTTTGTTAAGGTCTGAAAAAGCCCCATGAGTCACCCCTTGGAGGAGTGGAGATGAGTCCAGACTCACTCCAGTGATGAAATTTGCCATCTGGTCCTTCCATGAGAGCTGCTCCATCCATAGCTTCTCTCTAGCAACACCAAATGAGCTCTAAACAAGTGAATTTTAACTTTGGTGTCTTAATACTGGGCCTAAAGTTAGGCAGGATTCATCAGACTACAGAAATTCTATGAGAAAATCCTTTGAAATTTTATTTCTCTTCACCTTTCTCATTCATGGAGCAGCTCATAATACCCCACCTTGTTTTTTGGTGTTTCACACATATCTAATCTTGTTTTAGCCCCACTTGTGTCTGCTCTGACTTCTGTGAAGTCCTTTGGTTTACCACAGTACACACTCAGGAAAGAGACTCCACTTTAGCAAAGGGTTTAAACGTGCAAATAAAAAGAAAACAAACCCACTGAAGCCCTTCCAGCTTCTCAAACACAATCAAAAGATAACTTATGACACCAAAGCCTTCACTACAGACATCTGAGACTACAGTTAAATGAATTTTGGCTCCCTTTTACTCATTATTCTCCATCCAGAAATAAAGACAACCCTTACCATTCTCACCAGACGTCTTGTCTTTCCCATTTGTAGCCCCGGTTCCTTGTCTCTGTTAAGGGAGACAAAAAAACACAAAACAAGAGGTTAGAACACACTTGGACATGCATTTCCCCTTGGAATTCCTGGCAATTACAGCCTGATTTCTCCTCCATACACTGGATCATCCATTCACCCTCAAGCAAAGCTGCTTTGAGACACTGCCAGTGAACCAGGAATGCTTAGTTCCATTTCAAGGCTGGACTCTGGGATCCTGGAGTTCTTTTCCAATATAAAAATCTCAAATTTAGGTCCAGCTGCATCACTGCTGGTGCCCCTGGATGTAATTTGCACCATGAGTGATATATTTGTGTGCAATCAGGTTCCCAGCAGTACAAGGGTAGGAGATTCTCTGCAGCATTTCATTTCTTCAGCTCCTTGCTGTGCCTCCCCTTCCATGACTCAGGAGGGCTACAGGGAAGTCGTGAGGTTTTGCAGGGACAAAATTATAAGGGTCAAAGCCAGCCTGAAGTTAATTTGGACAATGCCATAAAAAAGACACAACAACAATGTTCCCTAGAAATACACTAGCAACAGAAGGAGGGCTAAGGAGAATCTCCAGATCTCATTTTGGCTAGAAGATTCAGTTTCAAGAGAAGATGGAATTTCCCACTTTAACTTTGTCCAAAGAATAGCCTCCTGAATTTCCATGAAAAATAACTGATTTAGATCACTCTGCTAAGTGACAGATGGCAAAATCCATATTTCCACCAGGGCAGTGGAAATATTCACAGTGGCTGAGTACCAGAGTGGTTACAAGAGTAGGAACTTCCCAGTTTAGGAGTGGTCATTCTGTGAAAATTATTCCCCAGAGAAAGCACCTCAAGGTGGATTAAAGTACTTAAAGGGTATGGCAAAACTAATATTTCTTATGCAAAATTATTCATGCTTGTGTGTGTTACTGAAATAGAACTAAAGAAACTAAAGTCCTTTAGGGTTGTACATGTAAAAATCTGGGAATATTAAACTCAGAGAATAATCCAGCTGCACTCAGCCATCAGAGGCAGCACATCCTCAAGCACCAGGGAAGTGAACAGGTACAGCAGCACTGCAAACCAAATGGTTTTTATCAGTATCTGGACAGTCATGTGGATTCTCCCAAGAAAATTCATACAGCCATACTTATCTGAAGGCATTTTCTCTAAAATTTCTCGTTAAAATCTTCCCTGTGTTGGTTTCTGTCTTTTGCCTTTCCAAGCAGTATTTCCAAAGTATTTTTGGTATATAATGGACCTAATAATGAGGTTAGGACAAAACCTTCTTGTGTACTCTTAGCTCTGACATGGAAAATGGAAATATATTTGTTTTCTCCCTGGAGCCTCTGAGCCAAGACAAAAACTTGGCCAATAACAGAGAATGGGATTCTGAAGGGATAAACACCTTTGACAAAAGCCTAAGTTACCAACAGCCAGAAATCAATACATGCACCCAACAGCCAGTTTTGCTTTGTGCCTTTATTTAAAGTCTGGTTAACAATTCCATTTTTCAACCCTAAACTGCACTTTAAAGAAGATTTTAATATTCATTTACAAAATACTTTACTTTTCCTATCAATAAAATGATACCTATATTCCTTTTTCTTCCCCTGTATATTTTTAAATGCTTTTCCAAGTTGTCTTATTTCCTGAGCATTTCAGGCTGTGCTACTTAAGTTTTATGAAAGCTTCTCTTTCCTCCCTAGGCTATACCTGTCAGGTTCAGTCTGCTTATGATGGAGTGCTGGAATATGGATTCACACATTTATTTTGTGTCCTGAGATTTCCCCTCGGGGAAAGCAGAATGTTGTCAAAGAAAAAGAATAAAAATTTGGGTTTGGTAAATTAAGGTTTTTCTATTCATAGGTCATGGTATTTTTCTTTAAGTCTGAAATCAGTTGCAATATTCTGCAGCCATTTGTTTGATTGGTGACCACTGAACTTGTACAGAAAGAAACCTGAAAGTGTGCCAAGGCAGCTTCTGAGAGCTTTTCCTTTGGTTATAGATGTATTTTGATCTATAAGCCCTGTGCTGTCTTCCAAGTGACTGCAATGGATTTGAAAGTCAGAATCAGCTGCTCATTAACAAGGCACTGAAAGTCAGGAAAAAGCCAGATACAATGGGATCATCCTCTGCAAAGCCTTTAGTCTGTTATTTCAATACGTTCAGTGGACCTACTTTTCAAAACAATTTCAAGGTGTTGGTATTATTAGCAGCTGGAGTTTCTTTTTTCTTCCATCACCTTTCATGGTGCTACTGCAGGTTGCAGAACAAAGCTGAGGTTTTTAACGTGGTTCAGAGCAAAAGGGGACTAACACAAGGAGGAGTTACTGGGGGTATTTTCAAGAAGCAATGGATGAAATGCTGGGATAGCAGATATTGTCCATAGATAAAATTAAAATCACTGAAATAGAAGAAAAGCAATAATTTCTGGGATCTGATAGGCTGAACAGCCCCAGCTCCCTCAGCCTTTTCTCCCAACAGAGGATTCCCATCCCCTATAACTTGCAGCCTGCTCCCTTCCTTCAGAGACTGCTGCTGGAATTCCACAGCATCTTTAAAGGCAAGCACCAGGACAGAAACATGGAATAAACTTTCCACCAGCATCAAAGAAACATCAGAGCTGAAATGAACACGAGTGCAGACCTGTAATGATTATACAGTAAAACATGATAAACAGTTTTGCTGCTATGTTGTGTAGGAGGAAACAGAGTTTATGACTGCTTCGGGCTATATTAATTTTTAACTCAGTGGTTTTACAAAACACTAAAGACACATAATTAAAAATGTCTCCAAAAATCAAAGTGACTCCCAATTTGTCAGCAGAGGAAGTTCAAAAGACTTCTGCCATATGCTCCAAATCCCAGTAAGAAAAGAACAGGTTTGCTTTCCTGTTCAACTCTCAGAGGCCAGTTAATGTGGTATGAAAATCTGTACTAAATTAGTCCCCAAGGCGAGCAAACTGAGGTCAAAAGTGAACTTTGAGCCACGAGGACATTCCAAGAAGAATGTTAAATTACTGCAGCAGCTTTTTGACTCATTCTTCTAGCCCCTGCTGTACCCCCAAGCCTAATTTTTGCCTTTAATCTTACATTCTGTTCTTGTCTTGAAATAGCCTGACCTTTTCAGCGATGCTTTTAATTAGCACCTCAGTGTTAGGGATTGCAGTCAGGTGTTGATTAGAGAATTTTTGGGGGCAGAAGGGTTGTTTGTTTTATGGTGAGCCACAGAAAAGTCCAAAATCAGGGACATGAAACTGCCAGAATGTTCTGACAAATGGGCTCTTCCAGATAATAACATCACGTCGATGCTTCGCCTCAGTGCAGGGTCAACAAGGGACAAAAGGCTGAATCCCAGCAAAGCAGTGGCTGCAGATTTTCAACAGGATGTGCTTCTACATAAAAGAATGGAAAAAAAAGATCCAAGAGTGGAGTTAAAAGAATAGAAGTAGGTGGAAAGACAGCAGAAAAAGCATAGACTGAGAGGGGTGACATATATGAAATGTTATTTGGGATGTTCTGCATTGGCAAGGGGAGCAGCAGGGAAATTTGTGCATGTCCTAAGCTTTTCCTAAGCTTTGTTTTGATACTCTGAGGTGTGACAAAAGGAAATACACAACACAAAAAAGCTGTGGCTTTGCCAGCACTGTGCCAAGCAAGCCTTCCCTCTGCATCATCACCCATTCCCCATACAGAAATGTCTCTTTAAGAAACATAAATTGAATCCAACTAAACTATTTCATAAGGAGCTTATTTTTTAATAGTATTCTGCTTTAATTAAAAAAACCTCAGCTGTTATAGCCTTAATGTGAAAAAAGTACTGAAAAAATAAATTTCAAAGATTTATGGAGTTTATGATCTTTCTCCAATAAAAATGTCACTGAAAATATCTGCTTAGGGACTTGTGGTGTTTTTCAAGGAAGGAAAGCTTCCCAATCACAGCAGAATGATCAGGAGATACATCAGAATCTAAATGAAAATCCAGAATTTAAGCAGGAACAAGAAGCAAACAGTGTGACCTGAGATGAGTGGCTACACTGCAGAATTTGGGATTTCAATATGATTATTTAGGGTAAGTTCTCCTTTACTGGAGATTTCTGTGTCAATACCTCTTTCTAACGTCATGGACCAACCTGAAACTGTGGCACTCAGCATTTCACACCCTGAAGTGTGAAAAGCATTACTCTTAGCCACAACACAGTAATAATTTGGTTTAGAAATGGATGAAGTAAATCACAATGCTTAAAAATAAAAATTAAGAGCAGGGAAAATTATGTTGCTGTGACAAAAAGATTTTGGTTGCTGAAGCTGCAAAGGATTCCAGTAATGGGACTGGAATTTTAGCACCACTAAAAAGTATTTTTTGGAATTATATATCAGAAAGCATGGAAATGAACAGCTGGGAGAGATAAAGCACCCTGCTGGAGAGCCAGGCACAACTTCTATCATTTCAATCATTTCCTTCTAATTATTTCTTCCCCAAACTGGTCTGCAGCACAGACAGATGGCAAATCCCAAACCAGCTCAGTGACGTACAGGTTCACTCACATCACTCACCTACAGAACATCTGCAGCCAGAGCTGAAGAACCCCTGACAGGAGCTGGGATGGAGCAATAAAAATTGCACAAGACATTTCACAAATAAACCTTCCTCACTCGTCTACTTGTGCCTCCTTTACAAGTTCTTCTACTCTTCCACACATTTTTATAGATGTGGGACTAAATATTTATGAGATGGAAGTGTCCTTCAAAGGCCACATTTAAGGGAATTGCAGAGGCACAGAACACCCAGCCAAGATTTGGTTGGAATGATGGATAAATCTGATAATTATTCTGTTACTTCTGTCTTACACATCATTGTGAGAAACCACAGACTGCATTTCCCGAGCAGCCTGACAGAAAGAAAAATTATTTATCAATTTATACTTGCTCACCTCTGTATCCCCTGCTCCCTGCATGTTTCTCTACTCCACGGCAGTTTTCCACAGCCAGTGTTCTGTCTGTTTTGCTTTGCCAGGGCAGCACAATGTTGCCAGAGCAAGAACACCAAAATCCATCTTTCCATACTGGCTGTCAAAGCTAAATGATCCCTGGCACTCTGACAACTCCTGTAATTATCCTCATGGGTCAGACAGTTTTCTACTTGACTGGGCTCCTGATTGTCCCTGATTTTATTAAGGCTTTCCTACAGCTATTTTAATAAATTAAAACCACACAGGTGGGTTGAGAGGAGCCGATGGGATTCTAACTGCAGTGGCTTCAAGCTGACAGAGGGACAGTGGATTTTTGGGACTTTTTTAGTGACTGAAGGGACATGGTTATGCACACTGTCATCCTGGAAAGCACAGTATTATCTGTCCAAAATTAACAAGCCTCTGATAACTACAAATGGTGTTTGCAGTGTGGCCATTGCTGATGTGGAACACACATTTTTATTTACATGGCTACACAAAATGCACACAGAGTGCTTAATCACAGAGATGCTCATAGGCTTAGGGCATTGATTCAATTTAGGAGGTGTCATTTGTTCATTTTTGTCCAGACAGAACTTCTGGCTTGAGGTAAATGCTCAGAGTGTACACTGAGAGCAGGAGGTCCTTCAGAGCTGAACACACTTGGAACCGTGGAATGGTTTGGGTTGGAAAGGACCTTAAAAATCACCCAGTGCCACCCCTGCCATGGCAGGGACACCTCCCAGTGTGCCAGGCTGCTCCAGCCCCAGTGTCCAACCTGGCCTTGGGCACTGCCAGGGATCCAGGGATGGAATTCCATCCCAGCTCCTGCCCACCTGCCAGGGAACAATTCCTCATTGCCAAGATCCCACCCAGCCCTGCCCTCTGGCACTGGGAGCCATTCCCTGTCACTGTCATATTTTCTGGAAAAATCCCCTTGCCCAGGATTTCTTCTCCTGGGAAGATGAGAAGCCTCAGAGAAAAAACAATATTGTCTTATTTGCTTCTCCCTGTTTTGCTGCTTTGGAATGTGGCTGGAGATTATTTACCAACAGGTTTGATCGGTTCCATGTGAATTGTTTTTACTTCATGACCAATCACCATCAGCTGTGAGGAGTCAGTCACGAATTTTTCATTATCATTCTTGTTAAGCCTTCTGTCTGTGTCCTTTCTCTTTCTTTAATATAGTTTTAGTATAGTATTAATATAATATAATATAATATAATATAATATCATAAAAGAATAAATCAGCCTTCTGAGAACATGGAGTCAGATTCTCATCTCTTCCCTCTTCCTGGAGACCCTCACAGACTCAACAATTCCCTGTGTGCTGTCCCTGCATCCCCTGGCAATTGTCTCTCTCCAGCTTTCCTGGGGCTCCTCCAGGCCCTGCAAGGCCACCCTGAGCTCAGCCCAAAGCTTCTCCTGTGCAGGTGAGCAATGCCAGCTGTGCCAGCCTTTCCTGCCAGCAGAGCTGCTCCATCCTCTGCCCATCCTGGAGCCTCCTCTGGGCTCTGCAGCAGCTCCAGCTCCTCCCTGGCTGGGGCAGATCCCAGCATAAATCAGGAGGCATCTGATGAAAATGGGCTGAGGGAATCACAGCCTGGGATAGAGGAACCTACTTACAGAGCTGGTTTTAAATATTCTAATAGCACAGAAAAGAACTTTAGCTGTGCCCCACTTTTGCCGATGCTGGGCTGTAATTTATAAATCAGCACAGTGAGAACCTGCTGATTTTGTATTCAGATTCCATATGATGTTGTAAACTGAATATTTACACCAACACCAAATGTAATCAACGTAATTAGCACAAACAGTAGCTTGCTTAATATTTAGGTTATTAGCATATTTTGAATTAAAACATTATTTCTCCAAAGACATTGTAATCACAATTTCTAATTTATTTTTTTTTTCAGAGGCAGGGATTAATGGAATCTTTGAAGTTAATTTTGAAAGCAGCTGCAAGAATGTATTTCCCAAATCCTGTTAATTACCATGCCAGCCATGAGAAGTAATCCCTTTTTTTTCTTCCTGCAGGAAATGGAAGATTTGATCCAGCATGGTTTATTTACAGGGCTAACTCAGATATGGACAAGGAATTGAATTCAACTCAGCAGAATTAATTTTATGAGTGGAATTGGAACCTCAGTGTGGTACTGTGGAATTTCCCTGAATTGCACGTCGGGTTTTGTTCAGCAAAGGGCAAAGAGAGTAAAATCAACTACAAAAAAACCTTCTCAGAGCATTTGCCAAAAAATGACCTCATTTCTCACTTGGGATGGGTGATACAGCCCATATCCCCATCACACTGAGATCTCCTCTTTATCTATTTCCAAGGTGACCTAAGAGGAATATTTCAATTACATAAAAACTGATTGAGCTAGATGGCATAAATAAAAACTGACTGGTTTTATTTATCTTTACCTATTTTATTTATATTTATCTTAAGGTGGTCTCTTCCATTTTTCCTCCTATTATTTCTTATCTATTGGTAGCATCAGACCTGGCATTATAGTTCCAAAAAGGGCATTTTTGGGCAGGAAACCTGCCTTAAGAACTCCTGCTTCCCATTAGAGCCCAATCCAGCCACACCTTCCCATCCCCAAGGCCTCATTTCTTTGGAAACAATTGTTTGCAAGGTCACACGGAAAACAGGAGCACTGAAATTATTCAAGTTAAAAATAACTCTTCAGCAGAGCTGTGTTGAAAATAATCATTGAAATGATCCAGCTAAAAAAAGAAATACATATTTCAACTGTTTCTGTTGATCATTTCAGTCGTGTAGTTGATGTCTCTGATCCACAAACAGTTGTACCAGGGCAACCTAAATTATCAGCCTTGGTCCCCTGTGGTGGTGTTCACAGAGGATGAGGGAAGAGATGAGAATCTTGACTCCATGTTTCAGAAGGCTGATTGATTATTTTATGAAATATATTGTATTAAAAGAAAATTATAAACTATACTAAAGAGAGAAGAAAGGATTTCATCAGAAGGCTAGCAAAGAAAGGAAAAGAATGATAATAAAATCTTGTGACTGCTCACAGCCTCGACACAGGTGGCTGTCATTGGTCATCAAGTAAAAATAATTCACATGCTGGGTGAACAATTCTCCAAATCACATTCCAAAGCAGCAAAACAGGGAGAAACTGAAGTTACCCAGCTTCTCAGGAGAAAAGATCCTGGCAGAAGGATTTTTCAGAAAATAGGTCTGTGACAGTCCCCTGTGTAGGAAATACAGGCAGGGCACCTGATTGGGAACAAGAGAACTTTGGGATTTGGAAACAGCATTTGGACACAGACAATATCCTGGGTATCCTTTCATATCAGCATCCCCAGCTAGGAGGAATGTCCTAAGCCAATTAAGGGGTCAGAGTCCCTGCTTAGGCATAATATAACTGATTATGGAGAGTGGTTCTGTAGCAAAAATTTACTTTATATGTTATTTTTCCAAGCCCTTCTGAAGTTTTGGGTAATGCAATTTGCTGAGCTCTAAACCCAGCTGTAATTGAGTTAGAGGTTGTCTTCAAGGGCCAGCTTGGATTATTCACAGCGAAAAGCGGCGCTGACAAATTGCTTCATCTCTGATCATACTGGCTGTCATTAATAAAACAGGCTGCTTCTTCCCAGACTGCAAAAACTCTGGTGTTTGTTGTTTTGTTTTGTTTTTTTTCTGTTGGCATGTTTTTTATTTCCAGTTGTACAATTAAAAAGAAAAAAGAAAATCTATTCTTACTTCCCTGCTGTTTCCCTATATATTTCAGAGTTAAACAGGTATTATCACAGTCAGCTAGACTGCTCTAGTAACTGGGCCAGCCAATATTTCCAAAAATATTAATTATGGCAGTTTCAAGCCACCATGCAAAGGAACTTTCTGCCTTCAGCCTGGGGCAAAGCCTTTGATTTTCAAGACAAGAGCAAGACCAGGTGGCAGGGATGTTTCTGCAGCACCGACTCCACTGCTGCACCCACCCCAGGGAGTCGGTCTGGTCCCAGGGAGGGGCTCAGAGCAGCCCCAGCTCTTGGGATTTCTGCTGCTCAGAGTGACCCCGAGAAAAGTTGGAAAGTCTCTTTTCCCAGCCCGGAGCTTGAAGGAGGAATCAGAGCTCTTAATTTCTCAGTCTCAAGGTTGTTTATTGTATCTTATCTATAAAATTCTTTCTCCGGTCCAGCTGAGGTCCGTCCAGCAGGACAGTCCAGCGCTCTGCCTGTCCCTGGGTGGTGTTATCTTTTTATACTAAAATCTACGTATACAGAATCACAGAATCACAGAAATTCTAGGTTGGAAGAGACCTTTAAGATCATCAAGTCCAACCCATATTCTAACACCTCAACTAGATCATGGCACCAAGTCCCACATCCAGTCTTTTTTTTAAACTCTTCGAGGGATGGTGACTCTACCACCTCCCTGGGTAGATGATTCCAGTATTTGACCACTCTTTCTGTGAAAAACTCCCTCCTTAATTCTAGCCTGTGTCTCCCTTGGTGCAGCTTGAGACTGTGTCCTCTTGTTCTGTCTGTTGTTGCCTGGAGAAAGAGGCCGACCCCCAGCTCACCACAGGCACCCTTCAGGAAGTTGTAGAGAGTGATAAGGTCACCCCTGAGTCTCCTTTTCTCCAGGCTGAACAACCCCAGCTCCCTCAGTCGTTCTTCATGTGGCTTGTGCTCCAAGCCCCTCACCAGCCTCGTTGCTCTCCTTTGATGCTCAAGCATCTCAAGGTCCCTCCTAAAGTGAGGGGCCCAGAACTGGACACAGTTCTCCAGGTGAGGCCTCACCAGTGCCGAGTACAGGGACAGAATGAGCTCCCTGCTCCTGCTGGCCACTCCGTTCCTGACACTGGCCAGGATGGCATTGGCCCTATGGCCACCTGGGCACACTGCTGGCTCATGTTCAGCCGACTGTCAGCCAGCACCCCCAGGTCCCTTTCCTCCTGAGCACTGTCCAGCCATACCGTCCCCAGCCTATATCGCTGCAGGGGTTTATTGTGGCCACAGTGCAGGACTCGGCACTTGGACTTATTGAAGTTCATCCCATTCGATTCTGCCCATCCATCCAACCGTTCCAAGTCCCTCTGCAGAGCCCTACATCCCTCTAACAGATCAACACACGTTCCCAGCTTAGTGTCATCTGCAAATTTGCTAATAAAGGACTCTAAACCCTCATCCATGTCATCAATAAAAATACAATACAATATTTACAATGACTTTCCAATACCTATCACCTATGTTAGACAGTGAGCTTCTACTCTAAACCAATCTAAAAGTGCCAACATCACAGCAGAAGATGGAGGCCAAGAAGAAAAAGGAGAACGTGGGAACCCAGAACATCCCTCTGGCTGTCCTGAGCAGCCAAGACCCCTGCCAGGGGGCTCACAGACCCTGGCACAGAGCCCAAGACCCCTCTGATTTTGATTATGACCCTTGGAGCAAATTACCAACCTTATATGAAGATCAGCAAGCCACGGCAGTTTAGCTAGAATAATAGTGAATTTACCACAGGGTGGAAAAGTAGATTTTGGGGTTTTTGGTATGGGGGTTACAGAGGCAAGATGGAGGGATCTGGGTGTGTCCAGCCTTTCTCCTTCTTGGCCTCCATCCTCTGCTGTGATGTTGGCACTTACAGATTGGTTTAGAGTAGAAGCTCACTGTCTAACATGGATGATAGGTATTGGAAAGTAACTGTAAACATTGTACACGTAGTTTTTAGAATAAAGACATAACAGCACCCCGGGGACAGGCAGAGTGCCTGGACTGTCCTGCTGGACAGACCTCAGCTGGACAGGAGCAAATTTTTTACAGATAAAATACAATAAACAGCCTTGAGACCAAGAAATGAAAAGCCCAGACTCCTTCTTCAAGTGCCAGGCTGAGAAAAGCTACTTTCAAACTCTTCTCGATGTCAATCTGACAAGCTAAAGAGCCCAACAGGAGGACATGCTCAGATTCCTCAACATTATCCCCTGAACCACCATTCTAAAAACTCCAAAATCTCCTTTTTCACCCCGTGATAAATTCACTGTCATTCTATTTAAACTGTCATGGCCTGCAGATCTTCATCTGAGGTTGGTAACTTGCTCCATGGGTCACAATCAAACCCACAGGGGCATCTTGGGCTCTGTGCCAGGGTCTCTGAGCCCCCTGGCAGGATCTGGGCTGCTCAGCACAGCCAGAGGGATGTCCTGGGTTCTGACACCCAGCCATCTGCTGGGATGGCAGCAACTTCTCCAGGGTCACTCCAGCACCAGGGAATCTCTGGATGGAGAGCGTGCCCAGCCTTGGCAGCACAGCCTTGCCCAGGGGGATGACACAAAGTTGGCACCTCTGGCTCCATGCCACGGGCACATCCCTGCAAGGGGGACCCAGGATGGGCTGCTGGAGGTGCCCTGGATGTGGGGCATTGCTCAACAGAGGATCTGTCCAGCACTGCTCCCATCTGGATGGGGGATGATCTGCTGAGAGCTTTAGAGGAGATGTTTTGTTAAGGGGGGCATGTGGTTGAGAGCAGAGCTCTTGGCACTGGGAGCAAAAACCACAGCCAAGGGATTAGAAAGAAATCTGCCACAGTGAAAGGAAAATGGGCAGGGTGAGGCACAAGGGCACCCTGATGGCCACAAATCAGGGACAGAGATCAAATAAGCTCAAATGCAGCAAGCAGAAGACAAGTCAGGTCACTGCCTCTGTCCAAGAGATGGACAGAAAATTGGGATTTTCACAAATCAGAAGCTCTGACGACCCAGCAGCTGCTGAGGGAAATTGTTGCTGCGATCCATTTCATTGCTAACAGCAGCAGAGAAGATAAGAAAGCAATTTTCACAGAAAAGCTGTAAGAGTTGCCAGGTTCCCCGGCCCCAGCAGACAGACCAGGTTACCTGCCCTAGGAATAAATCCATCCCTGTGAGGGTGGGGAGGCCCTGGCACTGGCTGGGCAGAGAATCTGTGGATGCCCCATCCCTGGAAGTGCCCAAGGACAGGTGGGACAGGGCTTGGAGCAACCTGGGATAGTGAAAGTTGTCCCTGCTCATGGCAGGGTTGGAACAGATCTTTAAGGTCCTTTCCAACCCAAACCATTCTGTGATTCTATAAACTGTGTTTTCCCATTCAAGTTCAATGAAAATTTGTAAGTTTCTCCATGTAGCCCTCTTTCATTCTGTTTTCAGTCTCACAGGATGAACCATGCTCCATTCTGCTTAGTGCCTTGCATATGAAATAAAAAAAAAAAGATTTACACCTCATTCACACATGAACATGGCAAAACATGCTGCAATGCCATTAAAAATGGCCCTTAGATGCTCCTACAAGAACAGCCATGAATTTTGGTAATAGTTTCCCATACTTATCCTGTGACTAGAGAGAACATGGGTTCCTTAGAAGTTCCATGCAAAAAGCAGATTTAGATCCAGCTGTGCTGCCTGACACACTGCAGTCAGACAAAAACATCTATTAAAGACTAACATGGCATGACTGCAAAAGCTATTGCTACAATTCAGGTACTTTGCAATTTAGCTTCTCTACAATTCACAATATTACAGTAGAAGCTTTGCTACCAATGTTCCCACACCTGCAGATCCATCCCAAAGTCCAATTCCAGGACAGAAGAACACAAAGCTTCTGATCCACAGAAGGAATACAAAACAAAGCTCAGAATAAAAGCCCTGTGAGGAAGAGAGGATCTCCTGTAATCTATCCTGAGAGGTTCATTCAGCTTCCTTTGGGCGTTAGTGCTCTCCAGTAGCTTGCAAAATATGCTGAAGGAAAGAAGTGATAACTAGCCAAGTCTGACTGGCAAATTAAAATTGGCATCAAGCTGGCCTGCCTTAGGCATTTGGCTGCCCTGCTTAAACTGCAGCACATGTGTGCTGGCACATGCACTCCCAAATGTGCCAAGCCAACAATATGTTTGCTCTCTTCCAGGGGTGTGTATCTGTCAGCTCTGACTGCAGCAGTGTAAGTGTGAAGCAGCCACGAAGCCACATGGCTCATTTTCCTCTCCATGTCATCTGCCTGCCCAGCCATCCTTCCTCCTCCTTCCTCTCCATCAACTTAATGCTTCTCATTTCTGCAGTTTATCCTCTGACCTCACATTTTGTAAGTACTCTTTTAGAATTCCAAGAAACAGATTTCCATGTTGTTCAGATTTCCTCTTGGAACACTGCAGTAAAAAGTTCAAATAAAAGTCATTATTCAGAGCATTTCCATTAATGTTAAAATTATGTGCTTTACAGTCAACATGCACAGTATTCAGTATTTTAATACAAGAGTAATTTAATGCTGGCTATTGCAAAGAAAAGCCTTTTTCCTCCAAGGGAAAAAGAGAAACAAAGATCCCCAAGAGAAAAAAGAACACCATTTCTTGAAACATCAAGGCTAGAGAATGAAAATCACTACTATTCAAATGGAGAACTTGTGATTTTGTAAGGGTTATTTTTCTGCCTCTGTACCCTCTCCCCTAAACTTGGACTTCAGCCTATTAAAATGTGTTCTCATATTTGTCTAGGCATTGCACCCTGATACTCACCTGGCAAACCAACCTCGCCCTGGTGAGGCAAACATTTCATGGGAAAATGCTCTGATGTCTGTGAAAACCATTCTCACAAATCAGCGATATTCCTTCATGTCCTGAGTGTCACTAGGAAAAGGTCTAATATCCATAAAATCCCCAAGAAATCACTGATGTCCTCAGATCTGTTCATTTTTGCTTCATCTGCTGTTTCACACTTGCATTTGGGGAAAAGGCTGTTCAGACTGTGGTACCTGCTGGGTAACCAGGCTGATTTTTGCTGGTCACAGTGGAGACACAGAGATGTGAAATCATCCCCAGATATTAGCAGGGGGTGCTGTCAGCTTCCCAACACTCTGCCCAGGGATTTTGAAGCTGTGCAGACCCCAAGTCTTCATTTAAGATCTCTTCCACCCCCTGATTCACTCCAGAAGAGCCCACAAACTCTTCTCAAGCTGATTTAGCAGGATTTGCCCTATTTCTAGGGTCAGTCCTGGCCAGAGCTGGCTTGGGCATTTCTGAACTGTGCTCCATCATTCCCAGAAAAGGTGCACCCAAAATCCCTCCAAATCCACCCACAGCAGTGTGTGCAGCCAGGCAGGATCCCCAAAGGGATCTCTCCCTTTTACCTTTAGGAGATTGCTGTTGTGCAGCAATCCAACATGAACCTCCACAGCCCTGCTCACTCCTCCCAAGTCTAAACCATCATAACCTGCCCACATTTCAGGTTCCTCTGGTTCTACTGCTGCAGTTTTCCACTTCTGCTGGCACCACTCAGTGGCCCCACAACCCACCAAGAATCCAAGTGCCAGCCAAGAAACACCAGGTGAGGCTGTGACAAAGCAGCTCAGACCTTTCTGTCAGGCATTTGGACACCCAGACTCAATGGTAAAGATATTAAATACACACCTCTAAACTTTTTGGCAGAGCTAGAGTCTGTCTGCAAGATTTGATGCCACCCTTCTCAGCAGCTCCTTGTCTGAGCCCAGCATCTCTGAGGTCTCCAAGGTCAGACAGAAGGATACCAGATTGTGTAAGTTTTTTTACTTTCTTCTTTTTCCTTTCATCTCTCACAAAGGAGCTCTCTAACAGCATTCTGTCTGCTGTTACAGCACTCACAGTGTCAGCTACACCACTGGTTAAGGTCAGATTTCATGCACTCCAGCCTAAGGTGATAATGCAAGAACATGCAGTGTCTATAAAGTAATACCTTTCTTTTTAAGAGGAAAGACAGTTCAGCTGTAACTAATATTCAAGTCATGTAGGCAGACAATTTTCATTTCTTTTCTGACTAAACTTGTGCTTCTCCCTCCAAATTCCATGTTAGTGCATAAATAAGGCTTTATCCCTCTTGGTATGAACTGATGAGGTGAGACAGCACCAGCCAAGCCCTGCTCTGGGTGACACTTGCCCAATTTACCTCTAAGCAGACTTAGAGGAAGCAGACATGGAGAGTGGGGATAAACTGTGACCCCAAATCCTGTCATTTATAATATTTCACAACTGATTTCCTTTGCAGTTACTTGCCATTTATCTTCCTAACAAGACTAATGTTTATAGTCTGTCTTCCACACCTTTTTTGTAAGACAGCTAGAGATTGGTTTCTGAATTAAAATTAGAGGGCAGAGTTAAAAAGGGATTATTTGTGATTTGACCTAGTTTATAGGTATGTACTGTGTTTTTTTTATTTATTTAGAAACTCAACACCCAAAAACTGAAGAAACAGAAGATGTTTCCTTAGAAAAGAGGAGGAATGCATGTTTATCTCCATGAGAAGACCCTGTGCCTTGTAGGGAATGTGGTACATGGCTCAGGGAATTCAGGGCTCTGTTGCCAAGTGAGAGGCTGAAGGAAGGAATTGTTTTCCCCATCCTCTTCAGCCAGTGGGGTGCCTCAGGACTGACATACCCAGTGTTCACCCACTCTGTTACAAGCTCTTCCATAGCAGAGTTAGAGGCAAAACATGCAAACACATTTTCCAAACCATCCCTACAAAAAAACTGAGACAAGAGCAAATGGCAGTTTGGAAATCAATATTTTATTCAAATTAAAAAAAAAAAAAAAAACAAAACACAACAACAAAAAAACCCAGAAACCTTTAATGGAAATGGCACTGCTGTTCCTGCTGAAGTTAATGCTACTTCACATTTCATCACTAGCATGATCTAGATAATGTAATAACTGTTGGATGATGACTCCTATAAGCTTGCCAATTCATTACAAATTTAGGGATATTGGACAGGAAACTAATATTCCTTTGCAACCTGAAATTATATTGTACTCTGAAGTCCAGCAGCATGAAGGTTGGAGTAAGTTACTCTTTTACAAGGAAACATGATACCAGAGCACACTATTAAAACCAAATGTCCTTTTTTAGTGTGTTGCCTGAATCTGTTGGCATTCTATACATGGCAAGAAAACCCGTGAGCTTCTGCCAGTGTCATCAAATTAAGATCAATTTCCAACATCACTTCTAAGTGCTATTTTAGAAGATGCTTGATCCCACTGAAACCACACTGATGGAAAGAGTAGGCAAAGTGACAGATGTAAAACTTATTGTTCTCCCTTCTTCCTCCTCTTTTGAGCTGCAATTTACCACTCAGCTAATAAATAGATGTGAGTTAAAATTAAAAACTGATGTTCATGTGCTTATCGATCCCACCCCCATCCTGGAACAGCTGCACAATTTCCTCCTCCTCCTCTCTGCCATGTTCTAGCTGGGGTTTTTAGAGCTGCACAGTTTCTGTACCCACTGTGGGTATGGATAAGGGAAATAATTAACAATTGGGGTCGTGGCAATATCTGAAAAATGCAACCAGAAGGGCCCCCCCAAGGTGAGGGGCTGGCTCAGACACCCACCAGGGCTGGAAGCACCAGAGCAGAGAACTGGAGCTCCTCTACACAAATATGGTGTGTCCTTCCCTTAAAACAGCAGTTCTCTGGTCTAGTGCCATCAGGATTATGGTTGTATAATCCTCCCTTGTGTTTATGGGGTTCCAGGATGCTAAATACCATTTCAATGGAATGGTTTCAAGGGAATTCAGGAGAACAGCCCAGGGAGAACCCCAGTTTTACAATTTAACCACGTGAAGCAGACACAGTTCCAGCCAAAAACCTCCACTGACACCTAACATTGCACACATTGCCTGTCCCTCTCCAACAGCCTCCTGCTGAACACACCTGCCCAGAGGGACAGGGACATGCTTCAGGCTCTCCCTCAAGGAAAGGACACTCCCTTTGGGCTGTGGGACATACCCAAACCATGGGGCATCACTTCTTTGGAAGGCTGCCTTGCTGATGGGTGTGTTACAGACACACCTCAGGCACAGGGGAAGCTCCTTTTTCAGAAGAACATCTTTAACTCCAGAGTTATCCCCTGTCAGCATCTCTGCTGAGCTGGCTGCTTGGACACCGCTGTGAAATGCAAAGCTGTGTTTCGTGTCAGGTACAAACAGGCGATGTGTGTAGTTGTGAATGCAGAATGTGTGGACCCCAACAATGGGAGAGCTGTGAATTCTAATAAATAACTGAGGAGAATAAAGCATGGAAAAAGGCCTTTTGAACCTATCTTTTGTTTGCAATTAACCCTGGTTGATTTAGGAGCGTTGGAATTAAAGTGTTAAAGATGTTGCTTTTTGACTTCATTTAATAATTACCTTTTGAAGTATAATTTTAGAATATTCCTTGTATCCTTGAAACTATAGCTTTGGAATATATATAAAGGAAATGTGCTTATCTCATGCCTTATTAAAGCAGAGAAAAACAGCTTGAGAAAGGAAGATGAACATCACCTCAAGGGTTTATGGTTTCGACCAAAGGGAAACTGGACCGCCACCATCTGGGATCCTCCTTTTGAGATACATCCTGAGAAACTGAGATCACAACAGTGTACAGAACCATGATGTAATAATTTGGAATAAAAATTGCTGATGAGTAAAAAAATTGGAAATAGAAACTGCTGAAAAAGCTGATGGGTATCCCTATAAATACCTGTAACCATCAATTATTGGTGTGCAGTGTGAGGGAAAACTTCCCCCATTGTACCCAGCACTGTATTGCTCATACTTTACCATATTAAATAATAAATTGATTGCTGCTTGAATATTGGCCTAGTCAAGCTTCTTATTCATAACACCTCCCAGTGAGGGTGGTGTGAGCTCCAGAGCAAAGATTCAGCTGTCCAGGCTGCAGAGCAGAGCTGCATGACCCACCAGGACAGCTCATCCCCTGCACCTCCCAGTTACAGGACACACAAACACCCTCCATGAGCCTTTTAAAGGTGGGCACAGCACAGCAGAGGCTGCAGGGTTCCAAAGCCACCCTAAGCCAAAACAAAGAGCCTGGTGTAGCTCAAATAAATAAAAATTTAGTGTTCTTTGCTTTCAAAGCCTGACCAAAAACTCCACATTTCAAGATCAAGTCCCCAACTCTTCACCTTCCCAACTAAGAGTCAGATCCTTACAGCACTCTGAATTTCACGTGCCTGGTTGCTTGACGCCTGTTTGCAAAGGAAAGGCAGAATATTCTCGCTGCTGTCTGGTCAGCAGGCTGGCTCTCAAGGATAAAAGGCTGCTGGCACAAAGTACACACCACAGCACCCTGGCAATCAGGGCTGCACTTCACTCACGCTGCACAAGGCTCTTCCAGGGCAGGTTCTTCAATCATAGGTGCCTCAGGCAATCAAAAAGAGATTTCCCAAATGGCTCTCCTGAAGTCTCACGCCTAAATAAGATGTGTTAAAGCTGAGTTGTCCCTACACCTGCAACACCACTCTGACCCTTTTAAAAAGGAACTAAATGCATCCAAGGCAATCTCTGCTGGAGACTCCTCATCCCTGAGCACTGGAGCAGCACCCAGGGCTGTGACAACACATTGTTCAAGTGCTCTCCTTCCTGAGCCCACAGCTGATTCCAACGACAACCACGAGCATTCCCCACAGGAGTGAACATGATAAAAACGTCTGTGTGGTTGAATGCTTCTTGTGAAGCCTCGTGGCAGGGGAATACCAGGACCCCACATCATCTGCAAGGTGTCAGGGTGGTTAAATGAGTGACCAGATGACAGGAGTCCCTGTGCTGAATGGAGTTTGTGCCAGACTGAGTCCAGAGGCTCACTGGTACAAGTACTGACTGTAAATTAAGATGTGGCACTGCTCTGTGGGCACATCACCCAAGATCTCTTCCCCAGTTCAGCCTGTGTGAGTGGAGATCTCTAATGGAAGCCAGGCCGCCTCTCATGGCTGCTCATTGACAGCAGCTGATATTTTTCAGCACAGCTCCCCTCTCCAGGCTCATTAAAAACAACAGAGAACAGCCACAGACCTACAGAAAAGGCTCCCCAGGTATCTGAGGACAGACTTTCACAGCTAAAGATGCATTTCAATGCACACTGACATTCCCAAGGAATTCCCACCCATGTCTGCCACCAAACTAGGCAGCAGGAAGGATAAATCACAATTTTCCAAGCCACCAGGTCACCTCTTACACCTCACATTCCCAATGGCTACTTACAGGGCCAGACTTCTGCCCAGCAGAAGGAACTCATTAAACACATTTTCAGACAAATACTGCAGAGAAAGGAATGTCATGTTCCTCCTGCAGAAAAGGTCCTTATCCTTCTTGGAAAAAATATAAGCTAGCTGCTAGAAAATAGAAGTGTACTACAGGCAGATGAATAACTGCTTCCTTTTCAGCTTTTTCCTGATCACAAAATGGTTTGGGTTAGAATGGGCCTTAAAAATCATCTTGTTCCACCCCTTGCCATGGGCAGGGACACCTCCCACCATCCCAGGTTGCTCAGAGCCACATCCAACCTCTCCCTGAGCACTTCCAGGGATCCAGGGCAGCCACAGGTGCTCTGCACCACCTGTTGAGAGCCTCACCACACTCATAAATCACCCTAATCACCGCCCATAGACAGGAAAGAAGTTAATTTTGCTTAAAATGAGAACTCACGCAAAGTATCAGTAAATAACTCAGGGAGATGAAAGCTCTTTTCTGAGATTTCTGTGACATTTCCAGTGCTGCTCAAATCCAGGCAATTGGTAACATAAAGCAAGAAAAAAAACCACCTTCCCACCCTCCCAACACTGCTGTATGTGGGATAAGCTATTGAAGGCTCTAATTTGGCCTCTTTTCAATCACCCCATCCATAGATTATTTTTTTAGCAGATTAAACCAAAAATAAAAATATCTTTCAATTACAGCATTGCAAGATAAAACCACTGAGACCCCCCCCAACAGCAAACAGTTACCCAAGAGCTTCCTTTCTGCTCAGGATATTTTTTGCCTCATTTTTGCAGTGAGATGGTTTGGGGTGGTGTAGTTGCTCTCCTCTGCCTTTTGGGGAAGAGCTGACGGCAAGAACAGCAGGGAGGCTTTTCTTCACTGGAGCTGAGGGTGATTAACTCCCCGGTTTTGTCAGGGGAAGGACAGCAGCACTGAAGACAGTGCTCAGTGTCACAGGCACAGGATGCAGCTCTGCACCAGGAAAACATCTCCCAGCTCCAGGGGTTTGCTCTGTCAGGCACCAACAAATGCACTGGGAATAAAGAACCCCTGTGCTGGTAGCAGGGAGGATCTTTATCTTCACTGTGTCTCTTCAAATCCAAAAGGCAATCGGTCTAATTCAAATTATTGAAAGGTTAATTACTGAGCAAATACAACCAGCAAAAAGCTGGAAAAAGAATGCCTCATATAGTTACAGCAGCACCACCCAAGCATCACTCCTCTCCATGAGATTTCCCCCTAAACTATAAATTTAAAGTAAATTTTAGTGCTGCTGCATCTCACAGCACACTTCAGCCAAACTGGGCAGCAAAGTCACAGTGGCTGAAACATTAAAAAAAAAAAGGCAACAAAACCCCCAAACCAACACTGCAGGAACTCCAGCCAGGTGACAGAAATACAGGCAGCAGCAGAGGAGAGGACTCTCATGTAGAGATCCCTGCAGGCAGCAGAGATGAGGATTTCCTCTGCTCTCCCCACCTGGCATGACCTGAAAGCCAAACTGTGAGGAGCTGCTCCTCACAAAGCCCTGCACCACAGCCCAGGCTGCTCCTGCTTTTCATCTCTGCTTTGCACCTCCACAGCTGAGTGTAACACCTGCACGGCACAGAGTCGCAGCTCATCCCGTGTCAATCTCAATTCTGCTTCTAAAAAAAGGAAAATCCCATTTGTTAATGGAGTAGCAGGTGTTTTGTAACAAACAGCCTCCAAAAATAGGTGCTGGGTTTCAGGTACCTCTGCTGACTCCCAAAGAATGAGCCGAGCTGGAGAATGTGCGATCTCTCAGCTGAACCTAAGGAGTCGTTCTATCTAACAATACATTTAACTAAAAATATTCTAGGTTGAACTTTTCACTGCAGAGGAAGAAAAACAAAAAAAAAAAAAAAAAGCAAGCAGAGAACCCCACAAGTACAAAATTCCAGCTTATTTATTTACAAGGGTACAAGTGATCCTTACATGTTTGGCACTATTTACATTTTTTCGCCTCGATTGTAATCCCTGTCAGGACGCTACTTACAAAGTTTACATCAGCACCCAACCAAAACCAGGGCGGTTTTTTCCATGAGCTCTCCAGTGGGCAACTTTCCCACAACTTAACTAAACCCTCTTTTATACACAGGAAAGGGCTGGGTAGGCATAAAAAAATCATCGCGGATTTGTAATTAGGACTCCAAAGAGCAAACCCCCACCTCGCCTCACGCTCTGCAGGTGCGCGCACACCTGTGGGGATGCGCCGAATGGGAGACGTTGAGACCCCCCTCAAGGGACCTCCGCAGCGCCCCCAGCCCGGGATGCCCGCAGTGTGGTGACACTGACCCTGTGTCCTGCCCTGTCCTGCTCCCCCCGTTCCCGCTCAGCCCGGCTCACCTCGCTCATGTCGCGACAGTGTCCCGGTGTGACAGTGGCAGCGGCCCCGCCGGCGCTCAGCGCTCCCGCCGCGCCCGCGACGCGCCCGTTAAGAAGCGGCGCCGCGCGCCCGGCCCGGCCCGCGCCGGCCAATCAGCGCCGCGCGCGCGCGGGCCCCACCCAATCCCGGCGCTCCCCGCCATCCCGAGAGCGCGCGGCGCCCCCTGGCGGCCCTCAGAGCCCTCACGGCCGGCAGCGCTCCCCGCGTCCTCCTCCTCATGCTCCTCTTATTTTCCTTCTTTTCTTCCTCCTTTTCCTCCTTTTCTTCCTCCTTTTCCTCGTCTTCCTACTCATCCCCCTTCCCTCCGCACTTCCCCGAGTGCCCGGCACCATTGGCTTCGGGCATCCCCACAGGGGAGAGCCACGAACTCCAGGTGTACTAGAGGCAGCCTGGTTTTGGGGAATTATTGCGGCAGATTGGATGAATAAATTAAATGGGGAACTTTTTTTTCTTTTTTCCTACAGTGAGAATGGTGAGGCACTGGAACAGGCTGGCCAGGGAGGTTTTGGATGGTTCAAAAGGTTCTTACAATAAAGATAACTCTAGTAGTTGCTTTATTTATACCCTGCCATTTATGCTGTGTGATGGCACCGCATTTTAGTTTTGAGGTACCCCTTTCCCTGTCAGCCTTTCTGACCCATGGCAATCCCTCAATTTAAAGGTGCCTCAACCTGGGGGTGTTCAAAGCCAGGTGAGAGCCTTGAGCAGCATGGAATGGTGGAAGGTGTCCCGTGGCAGAAGATTTGGGGCAAGATGATATTTAAAATCCTTTTCTAACCCCTTAACATCCTGTGATCCTATAAACCAGGCATAGAATCTCTGCTCTCCTCCCCCCTGCCTTTCCTCTCTGTCTCATCAGTCTTGCTGCCATTCCTGTTCAAATTTACAGCATTTTTTCCAGAGATACACAGAAAACAGCCCTTTCTATCATTTCTCTGAATGGTTAATTAAAGCAGGACTTTGGGATGTGTGCTGTTGTGCTCCAGCATCCGTCTTTTGATGGAGCACAATCGCTATATTTGGCAATACACACTCAGATGCTCTGATTCACGTATCTGTGAAGAAATATAGGTTCAATTAGCTCTGGGAATGCACTTAGCTCCCTCAAATTTTTCTCAAATCAATAAAAAAAGTTAAAGTATTATATTGGAGAGCCCAAGAAGCTTGACAAGCCCTCCCACTTCCAGGGACTACCTTGCAGCAGCCTCATCTCTTCGCCAGCACCTGTCTTCAGGGCCAGTATTAATAGAGGCAGAGAAATAAATTTGATGAGAAATCACATTTTCTTGTGGAGCTGGAGAGGCAGGAGGGGCTGGGCTCCTTCATCTGAGGATGAGGAGGTTCCGCAGGCAGTGGAACCAGGGTTGTGTATCCTGGGAATATTTTGGGGATGCTGGCCAAATATGTAGGGATGGGATCAGGGCAGCTGGAGCTGAATTTGGCAAGGGATGTGAAAAATAATAGGGGCTTCTACAAGTGTGTTGGCCAGAAAAGGAGAAGAAAAAAAAAATTTACCCTTCTGGGAAACAAAACAGGAAATCTGAGATACTGAACACAATTTTTGCCTCTTTCATCATTCTATTATTCCCAGGACCTCCACCAGCATCTGGCATTTTTTAAATTAACATGAATTGTCCCCGTTTTTGGTGTGAGTGGCCCAAGCAGGCAACAAACATGGTAAAAGTTCATTGCAGGAGCAGCTTCAGGAGCTGCCCTGTGAGGACCCAAAATAAAGATGATGATGAAGTTTAGCCCCTGAAGAAGCTGTGTTTCATGTGACACCCTTTTCCAGGGAAGAGCAATTGTGGGTGTATTGCATTAGTATTCCTGTTCTGACAGGAGTGCCACTGGTCTGTCAGCTTATGGATCCCAGGCACAATGCTAACATAAATTATTAACAGAGAATTGCTGATCAAAGGGCTCCCAATCTCATGGGAAGGGACACAGAAAACTGAGAGGAAATCTGTTCAGGTCCCTTTGACTCCGAGGGGAATCACGTTGGTCTCACTCTTCACCATGAAGATAAATGTGTCAAATCCAAGCAGAAAATCTCCTGCTGATAATTCAGGCTGTGTGCCCCGAGAAGCAGGTTAGCAGAGAAAGCTCTCTGCACTAAATGCTGCAGGAGAACATACAAAATTCTTATTTTCTGATCTGTTTGGAAGAGGTCACAGTTTAGGAGAGGCATCCTGGAGGGCTGAGCTGTGTCTGGGAGGTGGCACTCTGGAAACACAGCACCCAGCCTGGTGCCTCTTTAGGGGAACAATGCTGAGGTGTGACAGTGCCCTCTGAGCAGTGACTCTGCTCTGAGGACAGCTTGAACATTTTGTGGTGTGCAGACACAGTTAAAGGTGCATTATTTGCCCTCAGACAGGTCCTGAGTGAGCACAGAGCTCCCCTCTCCCAGGGAAAGCCTCTGACCAGCAGAGATGCAGCTGCTCTCTCTCTCCCCCTCTAAATCTTGTTCCCTGCCTCCCAGCTTTGCATCTCATACACTGCAAAAAAATTTCTGTAGCCAGCCAGAGCAATCCAGACATGAACTTTGGGCTGAAATGCTCTGTGCCTCTCCTCAGTTGCAGTGTGGACTGAACTTAATTATTCCATTTACAAACACAGACACACAGATGCCTCCAAATCCATCTTAAATGGACAAATCCCAAGTTCTGGGAATGCAGCAGCAACCTGAGCTTTTCAAAAGGTTCTTACAATAAAGGTAACTCCAGTAGTTGTTTTATTTATACCCTGCCATTTATGCTGTCTGATGGCACCACATTTTTGTTTTGAGGTACCCCTTTCCCTGTCAGCTTTCTAACCCATGGCAATCCCTCAATTTAAAGGTGCCCCAAAGTTCTGCTTTTACTTAAGTGCACATCTAAGTAGTAGCACTTCTAAGTACAGAAAATATTCTAAGCAATCTATTTTCAAGAGCCATTATATTCTGAAAATTGACTATTAAAATACCACCTTCTTATTCATCAAGTCTGCACTCAGTGTGTGTTCAATCTTGTCTGCTGGCATATGACTGCAATTTTACTGCCTTTTACTCCCACTTACCTGAAAAATTCAGCAGAGAGAGGAGAAGAGAATCTGAGCTGGGTGTTGGAACAGAAAGGCTCTCAGGCTTCCAAGAAGCTTCACCTGTTTAAGGGGACTGAAAATGGCTCTTCTGTGCCAGACTCAGCAATCAATAACTGCAGAAGTGTGTGTTAAAGTCCTGGAATCATTTGGGTTGGAAGAACCTTAAAGATCATCTTGTTCCAAACCCCTGCCATGGGCAAGGAATCTTCCACTAGGTCAGGCTGCTCAGAGCCCCAAAGAGCTTTCAGTTCCAGGGATGGGGAGTCCACAACCTCTGGGGCAACCTGTGCTGGACCTCACCACCCTCACAGGGAAGAATTTCTGCCCAGTATCCCACCCATCCCTGCCTTCTGTCAGTTTGAATCCATTCCCCCTTGTCCTGTCACTACATGTGAAAAATCCTCTCCAGCTCTCTTGGAGCCCCCTGGAAGGGGCTGTAAAGTCCTTCAGGCTGAAGTGCCCCAGCTTTCTCAGCCTTTCCTCACAGGAGAGGTGCCCTTCTGGTGCTGTATTTGTACAAGGACAGAGCTGATTTTGTGCTCAGACTTTGTCACTGACAGTGACACACAACTGCACAGTCTTGCTTTGCTTTTGATCCCACCAAAAAGTTTCTTTATACCCTGCCATTTATGCTGTCTGATGGCACCATATTTTAGTTTTGAGGTGCCTCTTTCCCTGTCAGTGCCTGCAAAGTTTGATCAGAAGCACAGAAGAGGCAGAATCACAGAATCCTTTAGCTGGAAAAGACCTTCCAGCCCATCAAGTCCCAGGTGTGCCCTGTCCCCACCTTGTCCCCAGCCCAGAGCACTCAGTGCCACCTCCAGGCCTTCCTTGGACACCTCCAGGGATGGATGGAGACTCCAAACCTCCCTGGGCAGCCCCTGCCAAGGTCTGACCATCCTTTCCATGGAGAAATCCTCCTGATGTGCAACCTGAGCCTCCCCTGGCACAGCCTGAGGCCATTTCCTCTCATCCTGTCACTTGTCACCTGGGAGCAGAGCCTGACCCTCACCTGGCTCCAAACTCCTTTCAGGAGGTACCACAGAGTGCAGGGGAAGATCTCTCCTCAGAGGAGATCTGTATTATTCAGTCAAAATTTGATTCATATCAAATCCAAAACGATCAAAATGAAAATATGGCTGTGCCTTGAACAGCATTCCACATTCCATCAGAGCAGAACTGCTCTGCTTGGTAGAATATATTTGAATTTTGACCATGACTGCAAAAACTGAAGTTTCCCAGCATTTGAAATTGGTACAGTGAAGTGAAACCTGTGCCTCTTGCTGGTTTTACACTATGAATTTTTAAACAGAAGAAACAATTTCACACAAAGTTTCTGCAAAAAAAAAAAAAAGTCCATGTTGAAGGTGAAATTAAGAATGTTGATTTCAAATGGAAAGCTTTTGTTTCAGAAAGATGTGTGCTTTTGAATACTAGAAATCAGGAGAGTATCTGGATCACAGCCCTAATCACAGAGAATATGATGTGATTAAAGGCATGGTAGCAACAGATTTAACAAGCATAGCCTCAGATGCTGGATGATGGTCATCTCAGACTTATCAGCTAATTTGCCCAAGAAAAAATCTAAAGAGACAGTTTCCACAGCTGAACTCCCATTAGTATGCCTTCTTACCTTTTAATTAAGAAGCTAATGGCTGTGGTAGTTAATCAACAAAATACCTTTAAAGATCTGGGCCTGAGGGCCTTTGTTACAACCTAACCTTTGTTCCCATGCAAGAGGAATGAGTCAATGGCTCCAGCAAAATCTTATTGCTGTCGTTGTCACAAAGATATCAAATACCATTTGAAAAATTGAGTCTTTTCTCAGGAGAGTTACAAGACATGACTTACTGTACAGTGTGAGTCATCTTCCAGCCTAAAAAAATACAGCCCCAAAACCAATCACCCAAATATATGTGTCAATTCTTCTGTCTGCCCAAAGAGTTTTGATGGATTTAATTCCGAGCTGTGTCCTTAACTTGGACAGACTTGTAAAAAAAGCCATTCTCAGTTTAAGCCAAACTCCCTAAAGTTTTGAAAGCCTGAAGAATGTTCTGGGCTTTGAGTCCTTGCCTGGCTCAGCTCTGCAGAGGATGAGAAGATGTGGAGCATTCAAATGTTACCTGGAGCTTACCTGTGGCAGTTCCCCTCTAAATTAGAAGGTAAAAGACATCATAATTACCAGTTAACAATTTTCAATCTCTGTACAGGCAAGGGAATTAATGTGATTTAGAAGATGCTCAATTATAACTTGTGATGCGGAGAGATAAGGATGTTTTAAGTAGATTTGTTCCCTTACTTTATTTCAGTGAGTTTGGGGAGGTTAAGGGCAAATTCTCAGGGAGTCTCTTCCCTAAATCCTTGTTCAGATAATGGATTTAGAAGGCTCCCAGCTTCAAAAGGGCTGAGGTAACATCCCTATAAGTATTAACCACTGGGAGGACCTTAGGGATCCCATCCTTTTCTCCTACCCCAGCTGCAGAGAACTGGTTTGGCCAAAAAGGAGACTCCATCCACCAAACACCACCCAGCAGTGCTGCTGGGACTGGGGGAGCTGCTGGATTATTATTTTTCTTGGTCTCTGTAACAGCAAAAAGCTGAGGTTCCGAAGAGCTTCTCTCCTCTTTATCTTTCATCTCTTAGACAGAGCACAGCCCCCAGAACAACCTCTGATCTTTGTGTCGTAGCAGTCCCAAATTTTGCCAGATATTTTACAGGGAAAAAAAATAATCAAGCTGAGACATCCAAACCCTTTCTTTTCACTTCATCCAGAAACCTTTTATTGCTGTGTTGACAGTAATTACACATAACATGTTCCAGTAAAAGGAAGCTAAAGTCACCAGGTCAAGTGATGCATAGTTAGTGGCTGCCAAAAGAGGAAACAAGTATGAACTCACTTCATCTCTGCTCGTCCCTCATGCAAATGCACATTGGGATTCCTCACTCTCTCAGAGGGCACAGAAATGCCTCTGATGTGCAGGATGGGCAGGGACAGGGCATGGATCAGGCCAGAGAACTCTGCTGGAGAGGGAAAACCCTTATCAGTGTAAGAACTCACACATAAGAAGGTCAGTGAACAGCAGGAGTTGTCACTATTGCTAAATCCCTTCTTTAAAATATATTTATGGACTGATAAGTGAAGTTTGGCATTTCTCAGCCACAGCTGCTGGGGCCTTTTTTCCCTTGCATGCCTGGGTTTTGAACAGAGCCAGTTAGAATTAATGTTACACACAACATTGGCTGCAGGTAGGAAGCATGAAATGGGCTTGATACTTCAAGAGGCCCTGTCTAGGTTTATTTCCTACATTCAGTTTATTCACAAAGTGGAATCTCTTCCACTTAGCAAGGTAAAGGTATTTACTCAACATTCAGAAATTGAGCCAGGCAAGGGAGAGGTGAGCTCAGCACTTTTTAATTTCTGAGCTGTGAAGTGCAGCAGCAGACTGAGACACATTAGGCTGCCTTGTAGAAATACCCATTTAGCAATGGGCATAGTCAGAGACCCAAACCCAGGCACTTTAGCACAGCCTGTTCTGTCCCACTGAGTTAAATCTCTCCTTTTAGCCATGGTTGGTTTGCTGAGAGGAGTGTGAGGCATGGAAAGGAAAGGAGACATAAAATATGCTACCAAAAAAAAAAAAAATTATCCTGTTCAGCATCTTAAGACCTAAGATGATGAATAGGTGCAGCTAATTTGGCTGAATCTTTTTTAATGATATTCTTTGTCACTTTTTATGTTAAAAATGATAAAATGGAGGTGGAAATAAAAGCAACTCCCTGCTGACTGATGGAAAAGGATGACCCCTCACTTTTAACAGAAAGAAATGCTTAGTTCCCTTTCCTTCATCTTTCATCTGCAATGTCTGTGTTACCAATAATAACACCTCATTCAGCTATTTCCTATGGGCTTATGGTGACATTTCAGTTTAATGGTTGATGACTTTTCTGAGGCCCCTGCCCACCTTGAATCCTTGCTAGAAAGTGCTCTCTCAGAGCCACTCTCTTTATTTGGGGTATTATTAAGTGAAGGTTCTTGCAAAGGTCAGCACAACTCTAAAATAGATTCACGTTCACAAAAGGGAAGTGGTTCTCTGTCCTGGCTCACCATGGTGCCTTTTTATTCCGAGTTTTCCATGGTGGTGTTTCCAAAGCCCCATCAGAAGCTGAGGTTGGAAGGTCTGGGCTCTCGGGGATCTTTCTGCACACCATGAAAGGGAAGTTTCCCCTGAGGTAATTTCAGGACATAGGTGACCATCCTGATTTGTGCCTTGCCAGAGCATCTCCCACTCATTCCCCCTCCCTCTCCTTTAACTTTCTACTCAGGTGAGGGAAAGAAAAGATCCCAAACCTATTTTTGGTCATTGAGGCTACACCCCTAAGGACTGACACAGAAACCTTTCTCCTGAAAGATGAAAGTCTTCTATGGATAGCACTGGAGGAGGGTGAGAACAAGGCCAAGCTGTGGGATCCCCCAGCTCCAACCTCCCAGGCTGCATCTCTGGCACTCTGCTGCTCCCACAGCTTTTCTCTACTGATGTTACCTCTTCAAAATGCAACTGAGGGCACGTGGAGCTTGTTTAACACTTGCTGCTGCACAGAAATTAAAAATAGCTGCACCAGGTTACCTGGGACTAGGAAAAAAAGCACAGTGAGGTTTAATGCATTCTTGGGTAGTTGGTTTGTCCCTGTGCCCCTCGAGTGCCCTGAAGCACAAAGAGCTCTGACATTTACACCAGGATCTGGCCAGAACAAAAGTCCAGCCAGTGCTCCCTCAAATGACCAGAAATAAAATAATTTTGACTCAATTAGAAGCAGTTCAGGCCCTACAGTGTCCTTGGCAGTGAGATGGAGCATTGGCTATGAGCCTAATGGACAAACTAGATCTGATCTCAGCTATAAAAAACAGGAGTAGTCCTGGATTTACATTTTTTTTCATGCATTTTATTTGTATGAATAATAAGTAGGTTCATTTATATAAATTACTCAAAGGAGTTTCTGAAGGTCAGAGGAATTTAATCCAAGGTTCTCTTAAATATTTAGTTTATCATCTCTTTGTATTTAAAGTTTCAGAAGGTGAAACTTTAATGATGTTATGCAAGTGTAAACAGATGAGTTCACCTGATATTGAGGAAGGCACGGGTGTTAAATAACATAGCTCTTACCCAGGAAGGACCAAAAACCTGCTGGGTAATTTTACAGAGCACATTGCCATTTTGCTGAGCACGGATCTACCTTGTTTCATGTTTCAGAGCAATTCAATGGAATTCAAAACAATTCATAGCATCAAAGAATAATTTAGGTCACAAAGGAATTTCTGGAGGTCATCAGTGGAACAGCAATGAAATAATGAGTGCAAGGAAACAGTTCAAACATTTGATATAAATTTCTGGACACTGTGTGCAAGGAACTCTGACCTAAACCTGGAAATTTTTTTTGTATTAATTTTGTCAATAACACATTGTTATGGTGCTGGATGGCATTAGCTATGTGACTGTATTTTTATACAAATTTCAGATGATTAAAGAGGGCTTTTGTGTGAACCCTGTGTAGTTCCAACCTGTAGCAGGAGATTTCAGTGGCCCTAACACACTCACAGGGCTCCTGCTGCCATCTGGGCAGGAGCTGTTCCTTGTTGAGAACTTTGGAGCTGCTGTGAAGTATGCCCAAATTTTTGAGAGGCAGAAAACCTTCAAATCCATGGCCTGAGGGCATGCTGGACCTGTCTTAGCCTGGTGCAGGAGGAAAACATAGTTCAAACACTTGATATAAATTTCTGGACACAGGAAAAAGTATAAATTTATAAATTTCTGGACATTGTTCTGGAAAACACTTCCAGTCCTGTTCTAGCCAGCATGGGTGCCACAGGATCTTTAATGATATCTGAAGTTTTACTTCCTAATGGGATTTTCTGTTGTTTGCTCTGGAGAGCTCAGTTTGATGAGCACTGATCAGGGCAAAGACTGAGAAGGAGGTGAATGGCCACTGTATCCTCACTAATACCTCATTAAGCAGGATGGTTAATTATACTCTCAGTGCTGCATCTATAAACAGTTTGCTTCTTATCTGCTTAGACCACATTTAAATCCTGTCACTAACCTGTGCAATATGTGCTGTTCAGTGGGAAAACACTCATGATCAGTGTAAAACTGGGGGATTGGGCTCTCAGTCTTCTTCAAAGTGGTGTCTTTCAAGAAAACAGCTTCAAATGAATGAGCTTTGGTTTACTGTTGGAACTCTAAATACTGAGAATTTTAGACTTTCTCTGTTGAAAAACACAAACCCTCAAGAAAACACTACATGTAACCTAAAACCATAGAAAAAAACTTCCAAAATTGAACGATAGAACTAAGATTATAAGTGTGTAGTTTCAATAAAAGTGTGTAATATCAAGTAGCAAAAAACTTAAAGTTTTAAAATATAATAATATATATAAAACTAAAATAGAAGTTTTAGGGTGGTAGCTAATCCTTCTTCTTCATAAGTTTAAGTAGTATTTTATAATTAGACAGAAAAATCCACATTATGAAACAAAAGTCATTAGCTATTAAATTTAAAAAAATAATTTAGGTGTCATTTCTTAATTAAATAGTTTTTCCTTAAAAAAACCTTAGAAAGATAGATATGAGGCCATTTTATAACTTGTTAGTAAAATACTGCAAAACTCACAGCTTATAAAACTTTAATATAAATAAGAAATTATAAACAAATCTGAAAACAAAATAATGTCTCAAATACTTTCAATACCAACCCTAACCAAACAAAATTAAATAAATAAATTTAAAAAAAACAGTTTCCAAAAGCAGAGAGGCTGCTCTTGCTGCTGCTGCAATGTGTCCTTCCCTCTGTGTCCATGTTCTCCTTCCTCCCTCACTGCTGCAGTGTTCTAGATTGTGACAAAAACTATTTCCAGAATATGATTTTTGCTGCTTTCTATTAACGTCAAGCAAAGAAATGTGCAAGTACAGAAACACCCCAACAAAAGTCCATTTCCATATTAGAGGTTTATTCTCTCTGTTCCATTACACACTTTTCTAATTTAAAGGGGGATGTGACTGATGCCTGGAAAACAAAGAAACCGCTGTGTCCTTTTGAGGTTTCGTGTTATAAATTATCTTTGCCATCAAGTAAATTAAAATTGTAATGTTCCAGGACCTGAAGGGAGCTTACAAGAAAGATGGAGAGAGATTATTTACAAGGCCCTGGAGTGACAGGACAAAGGGGAATTGCTTCAAACTGACAGAGAGCTGTTTTAGATTGGATATTAGGAAAAAAATCTTTACTGTGAGGGTGGGCAGGGGTTGGCAGAAGGTGCCCAGAGCAGCTGTGGCTGCCCCTGGATCCCTGGCAGTGCCAGGCTGGACACTGGGGCTGGAGCAGCCTGGGACAGTGGGAGGTGTCCCTGCCATGGCAGGGGTGGCACTGGACGGGCTTTGAGGTCCCTCCCAACCCAAACCATTCTGGGATTCTGTGGTTCCATTGGGAATCACCATGCCCTGCACACTGAAATGCCACTTCTAACCCGGGGGCTGGAATCATTAATTGGCTAATGAAATTGAAAGCATGATAATAGATTTATTACCTAAATTGCTGATTATGCCAATTGACCTTTTACTTAGGTCTTTAGGCTTTCATAAAATCTTCTTTTCCCTGACAGGCGAAAAAAAAAAAGGCAACAACCCTGTGCAATCAAATCTGTTCACTTGACAGCTGTGGCTGAGAAGCAGAAAACAGCAAATGGAGCAAACTGAGTGCAGTGAACTCTTCCCTATGGATCTGCAGCATGGCATCCACTGAGGCAGTGTGGGCTGAACCCTGGGCTCTCTGCACCTGCAGCAGGAAAAGCAGCCACAGCCTTCCATGGAAATTGTTGCAATCAGAGGCTGTCCTGCTGATGGTTTAATTGCCTTGCTTGCTGACCCACGAGTGTGGCTGCAGGCAGTGTGTCCCTGGAGGGCAAACACACAGAACACGAGAGGTGCTGTGCCCCGTCCCTCACTTGCCCACGGTGAATTTTGATCATCCAGCAGCTACAAGAGGGCACAAAGAACAAAGGTGCTGCTTGGCAAACCCTGCTCCGTGGCAAAATTAACAAACACCAGCCAAGGAGTGATTGAAGTGTTGTCATGTGGGTAACCACAGCTTGTGGCTCTTCTTACGGTTTCCATTTCAAAGCACCATCATAATCTTCTGACATGAATTGTATCCACCTCTGCCCTACCAAAAGGGATTAGCAGTTGGAATCAAGTAAACCAAGGCTTTGTAACTTATTAGCTGTAAGCTGCTGAGTGGAGCAATACAGCAAAAGAAAGAAAAGCTCCATGGTTTTAGTGGATGGTCTGCCCAATATGCATTAGAAAGTCTTCATTAATTATTTCTGATTGGGTTCATTGAAATAATTGAATCACCTCTGCAGTGCAGGGCAGAGTTTGTCAGCAGCCTGGCCAGTGAGGGGAATGGATATAGATTTCCTTCTTGTTTCTTCTGCAGAGCCATGTGGCTGATCCCAGAGCCTGACAGCCAGCTGAGGAGCCAAGGCACCTGCTCTGAGGCTTTTGGGCTCCTGATTAAACGAGTAAAGCTCGGAGAGTCGACAACAAATCGAGGGCAGAGGGGGAGAAAAGAAGCATCTGCAAAGAAGGGTGAGAAAGGAAACTTTCTGGAGGGAAATTAAACATTATTGGCAGTAGTGCTGCATAGTTCAGCGCTGGATTTGTTGCAGCAGGAAAGGAGTTGCAGTGAAAAGGTTTCTGAACACTGAAGGAATTTTCTTTGGGCATCTGCTTAGGGGTGGCAGGGCTGAGTGGCCTCTGCATTGATACCCCCAGGTGGCTCAGTGAACACACAGTGATGAAGGCAAAAGCTCATTTCCCTCTTCCCTGTACAACTACTGGGTCTGTTGTTATGTGGCAAAGGGAGCTTTGCCCCCTCAAAAAAAGAAAAAGCCCCAGCTTGTGCCTCTGGGTAAAGGATGTTCCCACCTGTGCCCTGTGAGTGATGCTGTGGTTGTTTCAGAAGGGAGTTTGTCCCTTGTGTCAGGGACAAAAGGAGCACAAACAGAATCCCCAGAGCAGCTTTTAGGTTGGACAAAGCCCCTAAGATCAGAGTCCAGCCTTTGCCTGGACACCATCATCTCACCCTGACCGCCCCACTGAGTGCCACATCCTGCCATTTCTAGAACACCTCCAGGGATGGTGATTTTCCCTCCCTGGGCAGCCCATTCCAATGCTTGGCCACCCTTTCCATGAAAAAATTCATCCTGATGTCCAGCCTGAACCTCCTGTGGCACAACCTGAGGTCATTTCCTCTTGTCTTGTTGTCTGGGAGAGGGGACCAGCCCCAAATTGCTGCAACCTCTGTCACCATGATATATTCTGAAAAATTCCCTTGCCAGCATTTTTCTCCTGAGAAGCTGAGAATTCTCAGAAAAGAAATATAAACAATGATTATCTGATTGCATTGGAATGAGGTCTGGAGGTTGCTTACCAACAGGTGCATCTTTGATTGGTTCCATGTGAATTGTTTTTAATTAATGACCAATCCCAGTCCAGCTGTGTCAGACTCTCTGTCATGGGTTTTTATCATTCTTGTCTAATCTTCTGAGGTATCCTTTCTCTGTCTTTAGTAATATAATATAATATAATATAATATAATATAATATAATATAATATAATATAATATAATATAATATAATATAATATAATATAATATAATATAATATAATATAATATAAATCAGCCTTCTGAGAACTTGGAGTCAAATTCTCATCTCTCACCTCGTCCTGGGGACCCTCACAACACCACAACAAACTTCTTATCAGGGAAATGCAGAGGGTGATGCTGTGCCTCACTCCTGGTGGAAGGATTGCATTTAAATATGGAAGTAATTCTGTCCCAGAATGGATGGGGGTTACTCATCATAATGTGCAAATAGTGGAAGCTACAGAAGGTGCATTAACCACTTTATTTGTGTTGTCTGTAAAAATAACTTTTAAATCTCTCCCCAAAATAATCTTTCCTATAACCTGCAGAATTCCAACAGCCCTTTGCCAGGAAACAGAACTTTTCTGCAGCTCACCAAGGGTCAGAGCAGCACACAGGGTCAGGCCCCACCAGGCAGGCACCAGAAGCCCAGATGACCACACAAGTATGGGAATAAATCCCACAGGACTCCATTTTCTTCATGTGGAAAAAGCCCCTTCTTTATTCTCATAACTCCTTTTTATCCAGTTTTACAGACCTTGTATGGGACTCCAATTGGTCAGTAGTTTCTTGCCAATTACCTTTATTGGTTAGTAGCAAGTTGTTATTCTGTATTGATGGGTCACTCAAACTCAGTGTGTGGTGGTGTTCACAGGGGTCCCAGGACAAGGGAAGAGATGAGATCTTGACTCCATGTTTCAGAAGGCTGATTTATTATTTTATGATTTATATTATATTAAAAGAAAATTATATAATAAAACTGTACTAAAAGAATAGAAGAAAGGATTTAATCAGAAGGCTTGAAAGGAATAGATAGGAAGGATAATAAAATCTTGTGACTGACCAGAGAGTCTGAGCCAGCTGACTGTGATTGGCCATTAATTAAAAACAATCACATGAGACCAATTAAAGCTGCACCTGTTGCATTCCACAGCAGCAGATAATCATTGTTTACATTTTGTTTCTGAGGTCCCTCAGCTTCTCAGGAGAAAAATCCTGGCAAAAGGATTTTTCATAAAATGTGTCTGTGACACTCAGTGCATACATGTAGGGAAGGTGTTTGTGAAAGACAATTTTCATTTTTCTGTCTAATGGTGTAAAACCAGTTTATGCAGGTGCAAGTTGTTTTTTTGCCCAGGAATAGATTGTTATAACAAACTGCTCACAACAGGATTGCTTTCACATGGGAACTTGCAAAATGCCAGCTTTGACAAGGCCAGCCACTGATTCCAGGAGAGCAGGTTTGATTTTATGATTACGATTTTTCATAAATCATTTCCCTTTCTTTATGATTTTCCTACCTTGCTGCAACCCCCAGGTGCAGAGGGACAGGCAGGTGCAAGGTGCAGGCACCCAGGAGGGGCTGGGCAGTGGGCAGGGGGTCCCAGCTCCCTGCCAGGCACTGAGCAGAGCCCTGCCTGAGGATTCTCTGTGCTCCTTCCCCTCAGCCCTGCCTGAGGATTCTCTGTGCCCTTCCCCTCAGCCCTGCCTGAGGATTCTCTGTGCCCTTCCCCTCAGCCCTGCCTGAGGATTCTCTGTGTCCTTTCCCTCAGCCCTGCCTGAGGATTCTCTCTGCTCTTTCCCCTCAGCCCTGCCTGAGGATTCTCTCTGCTCCTTCCCCTCAGCTCTGGCTGAGGATTCTCTCTGCTCCTTCCCCTCAGCCCTGCCTGAGGATTCTCTGTGCTCCTTCCCCTCAGCCCTGCCTGAGGATTCTCTCTGCTCTTTCCCCTCAGCCCTTTCTGAGGATTCTCTGTGCTCTTTCCCCTCAGCCCTGGCTGAGGATTCTCTCTGCTCTTTTGCCCCAGCTCAGCTGAGGATTCTCTCTGCTCTTTCCCCCAGCTCAGCTGAGGATTCTCTCTGCTCTTTCCCCCCAGCCCTTTCTGAGGATTCTCTGTGCCCTTTCCCCTCAGCCCTGCCTGAGGATTCTCTCTGCTCCTTCCCCTCAGCTCTGGCTGAGGATTCTCTCTGCTCTTTCCCCCAGCTCAGCTGAGGATTCTCTGTGCTCTTTCCCCTCAGCCCTTTCTGAGGATTCTCTGTGCTCTTTCCCCTCAGCCCTTTCTGAGGATTCTCTCTGCTCTTTTGCCCCAGCTCAGCTGAGGATTCTCTCTGTTCTTTCCCCCAGCGCAGCTGAGGATTCTCTCTGCTCTTTCCGCCAGCTCTGTGCTCACAGAGAGTGAGGGAAGGTTACACAGCATCCCCTCAAACACTGGCAGCAAAGCCTTGCATGTGCAGGGTGGAATCCCCTGCAAAGCAGGATTACAGGGAAAGGTGGCTCCAGAGGCTGCTGGCATTCCCAGGGCCCTGAGGAACTGCACTGAATGCTCTCAAAACTGCATTTACAGCACCTAAGTCGTTTCAGCAGCTCCCCCAAGACCTCAGCTCTCAGGTACCAGCTCAGAGCAGTGGAAATGTTTGTGTAGCACAGCCACCTCCTCCCTCACCTTGTACTTTGCAGCCTTGCACCTCTCAATGTTCCATCCTCATCAGTACCTGCCTCTTGTAAACACATATAATACACTCAGCTAACCTTTAAACGTTATGAAAAGAGGTAAAATACAAAAGCCTTGGAAAGAATACATTTATTTGTAACTCTGGATGGTCCTATTGCATAAGAGAGGTATTTTAGTTTTAAAAATAGGCTCAACCCCACCGAGATCAGCAAAGGTTTTGCATGAGCAAAGGGAACAGAATTTTGACTTGTCATTTCACACAAAGTTCTAAAATGTCTTCAAATTTGGTTGCACAACAGAGCTTAGAATGTCACAATTCTTTTCAGTATCTCTAAGGAAAGGTAATCATGGAATCTTAGAACAGTTTGGAATGGACCTTAAAGATCACATCTTTCCACCCCCTGCCATGGCAGGGACACCATCCATTATCCCAGGCTGCTCCAAACCCTATCCAGCCTGGCCTTGGGCACTGCCAGGGATCCAAGGGCAGCCACAGCTGTGCCAGGGCCTACCCACCCTCCCAGGGAAGGGTAAACAATCAATAATTATTATTAGTAGCAAGCACCATCACAGAATCCACGATGTAACCATCATATATCACTTTAGGGGGAAATGGTAGATTTTCCTTTAATCTGTGCAGCATTTTCAGCTGCTCTCCCAGTCCTTTGCTCCCTTCCACCCAGCACAGCACTGTGAGCACTCCTGGTGAGCAGCACTCCCAAACCACTCCCTTCTGTTTGTTTCCTGCCCTGGCAATGGATAAAGGGAACAGGGGAAAATAATTGTTCCTCTGCCAGCTCAGATTCCTCTCCTGTGAGTTTTGAAGGCTGGCACAGGCACTGCTTCCCTCTTTGCTGCCTTTTAGTTATCATTTTGCAAATGGAGACAGGGAAGCAGTGATCAAATTTAAAGTGTTTTCTGAGCTCAGGCAGCATCAGAGGCTTGGCTGGTGACTTCAGATCTTCATCAGGATGATTTTAGAGGATCAGGGAACAGACTTGCAAATTTCCAAGATGAAGATCTCTACAAAAATTGTGGCTAAATTTGCTGGCCTTTTAACAGAACAGTGTCTGGTTTAGAATCATCAGATCACAAAATGGTTTGGGTTAGAAGGCACCTTAAGGATCACCCCATTTCATCCCCTGCCACCAGCAGGGCCATCTTCCACTATCCCAGGTGGCTCCAAGCCCCAATGTACAACCTGGCCTGGGACTTTTCCAGGATCCAGGAGCAGCCACAGCTGCTCTGGGAAATCTGTGCCAGATTTTGAATGTGTTTGTCTGCTTGATACTGGAAAACACCACAACAAAATGCTATTTTTCAAACAGGAATTGTTTCGCCAACACAATTTCAGGGTGGATCAGCAGTTGTCAGGAAGATCAGGCTTCTCCAAAGATGCTGCAACATGCAAGAGGCAAACCCAAAGGGAGCAGTGCTCACCAAGGGGCTGTGTGTCAGTGGGGTGACATCTAAATGGAACCCATGGCATGAAATAATCCCAGCATCTGGCAGATTGCAGCCCCACATGAATCCTTGCTCTGTTGGGGAAGGAAAATTCATCCTGGCAACCTCTCTGGAAGAGGGGCAACATAGCTGAGCCAAGAGCCTCCTTCACCTTGCACGGGAGGTGTGAAATGTGTGCTGTCTGCAGAAAACACAGCCCAGGAAATACCTGAGCCCACAGCATCAGTATCTGCTGGGAAAGGCACTGGGATTAGGGAATCAATATCACAAATGAGCTGATCCGAGGTCAGGGCAGGCCCTGGGCACATTTGATGGGAGGCTGATGAGTGGGAGGCAGGGTTGAGATGGATCTGGTTGATTTCTCTAATAAAAACCTCTCAGTATTGTTTTCCCTCCATTTTGGCATTCTTCCCCCAAAACAAAACCAAACAAAGCATTTTGCTGGAACATTTTTAATTTTTTAAAAGCACTTGGTGTAAGCTTCCTTTGAGGGAGTGATCATAGCACAGGAGAAAATAAACAATATAAATAAAATCTGTGTGACACGAGCTCTGCTATCAGAGCTAATGCCAAATGATGCTGGGAACTCCCAAACATTGACTCTCTGAGCTGGAAAGAAGTTGCAATATTCCTCTGAGCCTGCAAATATGCATCATTTAAATAACTATCTGTGCTAATCTAGCATAAATAATCCATGGGATTATTCCCATTATTTCCAGGGTAATGGGAAGGAGTTGATACCAACCTGCACCTCCCAAAGAACAGAGAGCAGGGTGAGGACGAGTAAGAGAAAACTGAACTCAGAAGGGCAGAAATGTCACACAGAGCTCCAAACTGCAGCAATGTAGAACATTCCTGTCAAATTCCACCTTCACAACAACATGGAGAATTTTCCTGCTGGCTGAAGAGGTTTGGTGCACACATATTAATGCAGACCTGGTTTGGCTCTTTGTTTTCTTTTATTTTTATTTATTCCCACCATTAATTCAGGAAGGTCAGCTGAGGTGGGCACAGTGTCCTCCTGAATCCTGGTAGATGGGATAATGGGAATACACAGCCACCAGTGTGTGTTTTATTGCATCAACTGGTTATTGCTGGAAATATCAGGCAAACTCTCAGGTATGCAAGCCCTTGTTCGGGTCTGAAATAGAAGCAGCAATTTTCAGAGCTAAATACAAGCTGAGAACAAACGCTCAGATGTTAATTAGGTATGTATCAATTAGGCCTTTGTTTAAAGGAAATGTATTTGGGAGCTGCGGAGAAGAAAGGATGGGGATGAGGGCGGAAAATGAGAGACACAGAAAGTTGAAGTTAAGTGAAGCTGCTTGTCACCTGGGGGGAGGAAGAGGCAGGTAGTTTACAGCCTGGGGAACAAGAGTCAATCGTGCTGAGTGGGAGGAGAGTAATCATAAAAGTCACATCTGCCGAGTGCATGCTCCTCCACATCAAGTGGCTTTGTGAATTTCAATGCTCAGCCTCATCCTCAGGAGGGGTTTTGGAGGCTGCTGGGAAAAAAAGTATCGAGATGCCAAAGGTGTTTGGGGAGCTGTGCTCTCCCCATGGCAGCTGAGGTTGGCTGGGTTTTGTTATAGATTGAAAATATGAGCCCACTTTGGTCCATCCTGATTGCTTAATTTCACTTATACAGTTACCATGAGGCCACTGGATTAATTTTATGGTGTTGTTGGGAATGTGGGTGTCACTGTCACATTTTCTGGAAAAATCCCTTTGCCAGGATTTCTTCTCCTGGGAAGCTGAGAAGCCTCAGAGAGAAATGAAAACAATAATTATCTGATTGCTTCCCCTGTGTTTGCTGCTTTGGAATGTGGTTTGGAGATTGTTTACCAACTGGTCAGTGTTTGATTGGTTTTATGTGAATTGTTTTTACTTAATGACCAATCACCATCAGCTGTGTCAGACATGAGTTTTTCATAATCATTCTTGTTAACGTTTTGATGTATCCTTTCTCTTTCTTTAGTATAGTTTAGTATAGCATTATATAATGTAATATAATATAATGTAATATAATATAATGTAATATAATATAATATAATATAATATAATATAATATAATATAATATAATATAATATAATATAATATAATATAATATAATATAATATAATATAATATAATATAATATAATATAATATAATTCAGCCTTCTGAGAACATGGAGTCAGATTCTCAATTCCTCCTTCATCTTGGGGACCCCACAAACTCAATATGTGGGTGTGGGATTTAGAGAAACTCAGAGAGAGGGAGAGTTGGGGCTTGGCCTCATTTCCCCACTTTGGATGGGGAAAATCTGCTTGGGTGGAGAGTGAGGGATGGGAAAATGAGATATCTCTGACACTTTAAGGAGACCATATTTCTGTTTTCCATGAGTTTTTGCTGGGGAATTTGGTAGGAAGCTGTGTTTTTCTTGCCTCATGCAGTATCCTTTTGAGAAAAGGCATGGTGAGCCCTGCAACCCAAGAGAGCTATTCCCATCTGTGTCACTGGGAGGCCCAAATCCTCAAAAATGCTGCATTTTAGCTCAACAGCACCATATATTGTACATTCTACCAAATAAATATTGAAAATAGTGGCTCTGTTCAATCAGATCAGTGAGAAGCCAAATGTTCAGTCAATATTGTGAGTGCTCCTCAGTAAGAGTTCATCTGTTGATTCCACTCAGCCCACACAAACCTGAGGTGCATTCTGTTGAAACAAGAAACCTCCCTGTGAAGCCAAGTGTTATTTTTAAGTGGTTTTGTATTAAAGGTAGCCTGAGTTTTCTGTGAAACACTAATCTGGTGAGACAAGTTTAGGAAACCTTACTGTGGCATGAAATACTGTTTATCTTCAGTGCATTTTTTTCCCTGTGTGTACAAGCACGGAATTCAAATTAGAAGATTTTGTAAGGAAACAGGGAAGGGTTTTATGTTATCAAACTGCGCACAGTCTGTGAGCTGTAAAAAGCTGGATACTTCTAGATTACTAAAATGTCCCTCAAGTCATAATTATAAATCAATATGCATGCATACAAAAGATTGGTGTCTCCATAAAGTGCCTGAAATTCAATATTTTTAGTCTACTGTGCCTTCTGAAAGTGCCTGTATATTTTATATTCCCTGTGAGCTGAAAATTGTCTCTGTATTTTATGTATTGTTATTTGTGGAGCTCTATTTGCAAACATAAGTAACAGCTAGTACTGGAGATGATATACAGGCTGTACAACATGCCCAAACAAACAAACCTGCAAGGAAATAAATGCCCCCAACCATAAATCCCAAGGACGCAATGAGAATTTTTTAACCTCGTGTCAGCGCTGTTAGGAGTGTTCCAGAGCTGTGTGGGATGCATTCCTTGAGCTGGCAGAGAGGGAGAAGAGCTCCAGACTCTGGTTAATGTGCAGTTTCCATGGCTGTGGTACCTGTTTGTGCAGAAAGCTTGGTTTGCTTGAGTGGCTGAGGGGTGCAGTCAGGGGCTGTGAACTCCTCCTGCTGCTGTGGGATGTTCAGGGGCATTTTCCTGGTTCCTGAAGTGAGAATGGCACCTTGGAGCACTTTTCCAGCTGCCTTAAGGTTGGAAGGGACCTTAAATCTCATCCAGAGCCACCCCCTGCCCTGGCAGGGACACCTTCCACTGCCCCAGGCTGCTCCAAGCCCCAGTGTCCAACCTGGCCTTGGGCACTGCCAGGGATCCAGGGGCAGCCACAGCTTCTCCATTGCCCCTGCCATTTTTTTTATCTGTATCATCAATATTTATTGCTCTCTTAATCAGGAGTTCCAACCCTCCCATGAAATGATTCCTTCCCAATATCCCATCCAACCCTGCTCTCTGGCAGTTTGAAGCCATTCCCCCTTGTCCTGTCACTACAATTCCTGATGAAGGATCCCTTCCCAGACTCCTTGGAGCCCCTCTCCAGGTTGCTATGAAATCTCCAACTGATGCCTCAGGTTTGAGCTTTTCTGTTTTTCAGGTTCTGTGCTGCTTTAGTGTGTGGCTCTGGGTTCACATTATGGGATGCTGAGCTCTGTGCACAGAGCAGGGAGACAAAACAATTCCTGCTCCAGCTGGGCACCAAGGACAAATGACCCAAATCTCAGCCCAGGAGCACAAACCCCGTGGGCTGGAGAGAGAAAAACAAGCAGGGTGGGACTGCAGGGCTAAAGCTGCAATGGGACAATGAACTGCAAGGTGCAAATGGAGCAGAACTGATCCCAGGGACAGAGCCCGTGCCCGGCCGTGCATTTTGGGGCCATTTTGGGTTGTGCTGCCCAAGGTGCATCCATGGAGGCCTCTTAATAAATCCCTGCTTTATTCTTTAGCTCTCTCCAGTCTCTGTTCTAGGTCAGCCTTCACAAGGCATCAGAACCTTTTCTTCTCAGACTTTTCACCCATCAGGAGTGCCAGGGAGCCCTTCGGCCCTGCAAACCAATTTTGGGAGCATTGCTGGTGTTCTCTGAAGAGCCTGGAGCACCTGAAATTGCAGCCTGGGAATCTCAGTGGGGACTCCCCAGCACAGAAATCTCCTTGCTGCTGACACAGTCTGTGTCCTCGGGCCCATGGCATCAACACAGAAATGTGCTTGATTAGTGTGGAAGGATTCAGATTAAGTGGAGAAAAGGTTTTCTTCAGTCCTAGGTTGGCTGCTTTGCTATGACACCAAATAATATCAAAGCTAAGCTTGAGAATAAGGACCTGGAGATAAAGGAGTACAGCTTGAACCCTTTGCAAAATATATCCCAATAAATCAACACTTCCTACTGGGAAACCACTGAGTTTAGAGATTATTTTTACTTTTCTGACAACCAGCAGGTCCTGTTAACAATGCACATGAACAGAAAGCCAAAGCTCCATTTTTACCCCCTCAAATCCCAGGCTGGTGTTACCCTGGGCTTCCCTCTCTCATGCAGTGGACATTCCTCTAATAAAGTGGATTTTTCGTTTTGTTTAGGTTGCTTTCAGCTACAGTGGTAGCAAGCAAATGTCAGCAATAGGAATCCTTGTATCAGAATAAGGTAGATTTTTTCAACACAAGTGTTTAATTCAAAATAAGGATATTTTCAAGGATAATTTCAATATGCCACAATGTAAATTGCTTATATTTTTGTCTGTGTAACATTATAAAATTCATTTCAAAGCTCCTCCTTAGGCAGACAAGATAGAAAGGCAGTGGATGGTCAGAACTTGAAACAGCTTTGTGTACAAACAGCACATGGCAGACCCTGCACTTGTTCTGACAGACTGGCTGAAAATGCCACCAGCACACAAAATCTGCCACAAATTAAGGAGATACCAAATGCTAAATGTGCAAAACAACTTCTCCTTCCTGAGTTCAGGTCTCACATTCCTCAGTTTTGTGGCACAGAGAGTCACTGGAAGGGGTTTGAAGCAAGGGCTTCTTTCAGGAGCACGTCTGTACCAAAGATTAACGTGAGACACACTGAATAATTCAGAATTTTTTGAGTGGGAAGGAAGAAGAGCACACTGAAAATATCTTGTTTTTCTGGAAGAAGTTTGCCTTTTTGTAAAAGAAAAGAAATAAAATATTAACATTGAACTTTTTTATTATGAAATAGAAAATTTCAGACAAAATATTTCATCAGTTTTAGATATGGTCCATGTGCTGGATCTGCTCTGCTGAGAAGCTGCTTTGTTAAAGTGCATTTTCCATGGTCATTATCAACTGTATCCCTGAGGAAAAAACACTGTTCAGACTGAATTCCAGAAGCCACCATTGCTGTGACACAACTCAGCCCAGAAGTAGAACAGAGACATAAAACATTCAAGCAACAACTCTTCAAAGTCAAGAGTTTCAAACCTACATTTTTCAGCTTAAGATATTTGAATTTCAATTTTCTTTAAAAAGGTTTTTTTTTTTTTTTGGCACATGGGTGATTGGATTTTATTTTGAAATGGAATTTTAAGGCAAATACGTCTCATAAAATAATGCATTGAAATGGAGAAATGTCATTTCTGATCCAAAGATAGTTTTGTTAGAAATTTTGAAGCAGTCCCCATGAAAACTTCCCTTGATTTTATTACAGAATAGGAATGGAAAAATGTTGTTGATCTGAAAGCTCAGGATGATCAGCTGTACATAAAATATGTTTAAAAGCATAGATATTGCATTAACCATTATTATATTAACCATTTTCTTCTGAAATAATAAATATCTTGCATTTCCAGTCCTTGATCTTGCTGTAACACAACATTCCTATTTTTGCTGATTTCCTGGGGACCCAAAACCTGGATTCTTCATTCAGAGTCCCATCAAACTCATTGTCTTGGAAATGAGGGCAGTCTATTTATATTATTATTCATGTCCCTTATTTTGCTGTGATAACATATGCTGTGTTATAAAGGTTGCAATTTTATTTCATTGCAGGAGGGGAAAAGAAAAAAAAAAAAAAGAAAAATAACTTATAAGTTAAACTGAGAGAACTGGTTTAAACTTCTCTGCATTGCATGAAGGCATCCAAACATGTGAAAAAGCAACTTCTTGGAGAAGCACATCCTACACGAGTGTCACATTCCTGATTTTCTTTGGGCTGATGGGATAATCGGGACGCCTTTGAGGCCGCACCTAGGGGAGAGCAAAACCAGTGAGAGAGCTGGAAGAAATCCCAGAGAAGCAGTCCCACAAGGGCCTCGGGAGGTTACCTGCCAACCCCTCAGCCCAGAGCATGACAGCAAAATGGAATTTATCACCAGCAGCCCACTCAAACTCCAAACACAAAGGAGAGCACGAGAGCAGAGCGAAACAAAAGCTCCACATGCACCACGCTGCTGCTGGCAGCGCTGGGAATTCATGATCTGCCTGAGAACTCCTTGTGGCCTCTGCAGCCTGTGTGATCCTAAGCAAAAGGTGATTTGGGGCGTTCCTCCTCTGGTTCTCTTAAAGGAACCTGCAAATGTTTCCTTTTAAAAATCTGTGTGTTTGCTTTTTGTACATTGCTGTAAAAAATCTGAGTATTTGCTTTCCAAACCCATCAGAAATCACAGCACAGCAGCATTTCACGTGGCTGGAAGATCACTCTCAGTGTCTCAGTGTTTATCGTTTTTAAACTTCCCAAGACTGCCAGGATTCCACTGCCACTGACTGCACTGTGGGATCAGAGCAGGGAAAATACTCAGCAGCCTTGGAAAGCTTCTCCTCCTTCATCTGAAACAAGGGCAGGTGCATCTCCAGCCCTAACTACTCCTGTGCTTTCACAAAATATCATTGCAGAGGAAAAGACAAGGAAAAATTCGCTCTCAAATGCATCTGAGTAACAAAAACTGTGGATTTTTAAATGTAGTAGCAACAGCTCCTCCCTGTAATTCCTCACCTGGTCTCAAGGCCTTGGAAATTAATGGAAATTTCACTGTTTTTCTCAGTGAAATGTTTTATCAAGGCAGACTTGGCTCTCTGACTATTGACCAATTTTCCTGAGGTTTGTTTCTGGAGCATTAATCATGCACAGTCTGTATTGCTCTGGTATTCTTCCAGTATTAAACATCCTCAATAATGCATTTGGTACATATACATTATTGAATAACAGATGGAGGCAAATGTTAGATAACAAATGTGGACAACACAGCTCTGGTATTTAATGAGCCCCAGCACCACTGTGGGATAAATTTAACCATCCTAGGAGCATTTCATGAGACAGCTGCCTTCTGTTTTAAACACAACTCTCTTTCTCCACCCTCCCATCCCTTCTTGTAGCCAGAACATGCTGCTGTTTTCTAAATTTACCCTTCTTTACTGTTTATTTTTGCACAGAGGAGAGGTGCTTTGGGAAGTAACAGCATTGCCTGGCTCTGTTCAAAGACCTTTTCCAACATCCCTCTGCTGCACTTGATTTCTTGCCCAAAGACCTCAGTGGTCTTGCCCAAAGACCTCAGTGTTAAGCAGAGGAGCTCTCTACTACCACCCCCACCAAAATAACAAATTTTCAAGTAGAATGGGAAAAAATCTGAAAAAAAAATCCAAAGGCAAGTTTTATGTTTGTGGAAGGGAAATATTCCCACATATTGTTGTCTGTGAGAATAAAGGATACAGAACCAGTAGCATAGTGAGCAACCAGAAGGTTTCAGAGGGGGCCCAAGAACACCCTGTCTCTAAAACTCCCTGAAACAGGTCATGGTTTGTATCCCATGTTTAGCAAGATACTGAGGTGAGAATATTTCCCAGAACTTGCTGGAGAAAAATTTTCTATTGCACCAGATTTGCCTAAGGAAAAAAAGACATAAATCAGAAAGTTCTCCCAGCAGTGTTGTGGAAAGAGAAAAATAAAACATTTCGGGGCAATGTGGGGGCAATGCTACAGGAGATTTAGGGAGGAGATTTTGTCCCTGTGTCCCCTCAGGTGATTCCCCACCTGCAGAGCTGCCCCAGCCAGGGAGGAGCTGGAGCTGCTGCAGAGCCCAGAGGAGGCTCCAGGATGGGCAGAGGATGGAGCAGCTCTGCTGGCAGGAAAGGCTGGCACAGCTGGCATTGCTCACCTGCACAGGAGAAGCTTTGGGCTGAGCTCAGGGTGGCCTTGCAGGGCCTGGAGGAGCCCCAGGAAAGCTGGAGAGAGACAATTGCCAGGGGATGCAGGGACAGCACACAGGGAACGGCTCCTACTGATAGAAGGAAGGCCTATATTGGATATTAGGAAGGAATTGTTCCCTGTGATGGAAATGAGGGGCTGGGATGGAATTCCCAGAGCAGCTGGGGCTGCCCCTGGATTCCTGGCAGTGCCCAAGGCCAGGTTGGACACTGGGGCTTGGAACAGTGGAAGGTGTCCCTGCCATTGCAGGGGTGGAATTGGATGATTTTTTAGATCCCTTCCAACCCCAATAACTCTGATATTCTCTTTTAGGCTTGTAGATGATCCTGACCAGCAGGGAGCCAGAGGATGAGCAGCAGCTGGATCCAGGCAGCCCCATGACAGCACTGGGGAAAGGAAAACCCCACCAGGGCTATTTTTCTTTTAAAATCCCATCCTCAGTAATGAACCATCCAGCCCAGTCATGGCATTTCTCCTCTCCACCAAAGCAGGACCTGAGCAGGGTTTGCTCCCAGTGTGGCGCTGATGTCCATGAGGATTCACCCTTGCACTGCTGCATCTCTCACAGTTATTTGCTTTAGAGTTGCTTCTCCTTCAAGCTAACTGTGCTCTGGTGTCAATTAATGAATGATTTAATGAATTTCAATCAGCTCATGCTGTGTGCTGGCCCATTTTCTGGGAAGCTTTCTCTGAAGCAGCAGAGCCTTCCTGAGGTTGCGCTTCACTGAAATGGAGGCTGCTGGCTGCTGGTCACTGACCTAAAACTCATTTTCTGAATGGAAGATTTCATACAACACATCACAAATAATAATGCAGAGGAGCAGGACCACAACAACCACTTCCTATTTATACCCTGACCTGCTGGAGATGCTGGAGCCCCTGCTTGGTTCTGATTCCAAAGTTGTTTCCTCTTTAGATTAATTCAGTGCTTTACTACTCCTGCCAGTCCTAGTCTGAGGAAAAAGGGCTTCATAACTCATTACACCCTACAGATTGAAGGGGAAAATCCCCATTTCCAGTGGCTTGTCCACAGCACAACATCACAGGAGTGAGTTCCTGAGGTGGCCACCCCATCAGGAAGGATGTGCTAACATCAGCATTTCTTTTACATAGTTTAAAATCTCTTTGTGCTGTCAGCTTGGCATCCAGTTAACCATGGATATCTGACAGTCACATGCTGTTGATTTATCATCTGCCTTGGGTGCCTTTTCACAGGGATTGCTGTAAAAGGATTGTAATACTGGGAAAAGCTTCACATAGTTTTGTTGGTTTGGTTGGGGAAACAGATGCAGCACAGATCTTTTCATCTCCTCCAGCTCTTCAGCCAGACAAAAAGGGAGCTAGCAACACATGGATGAATCAGAAGGTAAACTGAGTGTGTATCAGCTGCTTTCAGGGGTGAATCCTTCCATGATGCTTTGAATAGTGATCTTCAGTCAATGAAAGAAGGATTTCTGCTCTTACAAGCAGGTTTCAGTCACTTCTGCACCCTGTTTGATATGATGTGAATGATGAGCACATCTGGCCCTGTGGAACAGGACTCTCAGCACTGAGGGGAGGGATGGTAGATCCTCAGACACTGATGCTGAGATAAACTCAAGGCTTGCTACCAGCCAGCCAAGAAATATTCTAGCCCAACTGCATGAGAACAAAGTGCTGACATTAATGTGGCAGGAGGGCTCCCAAATGTGTCTGCATGCATCACACACTGGGCTGACAAAAACAGAACAAAGAATCAGGGGGGCAAAGCCACAGATTTCTGGTTCTGAAGGTTATTTCTCTCCCTGCCCTTACTTTTCAAATTTGATTCGAAATTCACTTCTTTCCCCCTTGTTTCTTCATGGGTTAATCCCACCCTTATGCCTTAACTCCTCCCCTTCTTCCACAGACATTTAGGAGAAAAAATCTGTAAACTGCCCCTGCCATTTCTTTATCTGTATCATCAATATTTATTGCTCCCAGAGGGGCAAAGCCACAGATTTCTGGTTCTGAAGGTTATTTCTCTCCCTGCCCTTAGTTTTCAATTTTGACTCGAAATCTGCTTCTTTTACAGGAAAACACCTACACCCATAAATTGTGGATACCCACAAAATAATTCAGACACATTATTACTTCAAGTAACAAACCAATTCCATTCTGTCAACTTTTTGGACCCTCAGCACATTTCCCTGCCCACCAATACAGCCTGGAAATTCCCCCTTGTTTCTTCATGGGTTAATCCCACCCTTATGCCTTAACTCCTCCCCTTCTCCCACAGATATTTAGGAGAAAAAAATCTGTAAACTTCCCCTGCCATTTCTTTATCTGTATCATCAATATTTATTGCTCTCTTAATCAAGATATGCTAACCAATGGATATCATAACATGACATATCTGCAGCCCATTTCATCAGCAGGGGTAAAATTGTTTGCTTTCATCGATTTATTTTTCTATTTATTGACCTTTTAATTCAATTTTGATAGCTTAATTTTTCTTTCCAACAACCCTCAGAGTCAGAGCAGTTCTATATGGGGCAATAAATGGAGCTGCAATTCATCATTCATTTCCTTCTCAGGATAAAACCACAAGCACAGCTAAATAATATTTCCAGTTTATAGAGTGTCATTTGGAGTAGTTAGGAAGAAAAATAGATCTTTCCCCATTAAGGGAGCCATGACTCACTCTGGACTGGGAAGGAGGAGTGAGGCTGTGGAAGATTCCTGGAGCTGTGCTGGAGTTACAGCAGGGATGGGCCCAGCCCATTGGAAATGAGCATTCCCTCCCTCATGGAATGGGCTCCTGGTTTGTCACAGAGACCTTCATGGCATGTTAAATGAGCTCGTTATGGAGATTGTCCAATCCTGCAAGGTGCTCAGTCCTCAGAGCTCCTTCTGTGGGAATTTGGAGAACAGAGCTCCTGAGAGGTGGCACTGCCCCAAAATCTGCAGAATCCCAGGCAGGGGATGCCCCTTGTCGCAGACATCTTTTCATTAAAAATCATTCCTTTCTTTCTGGGAAGCTGAGAGGCCTCAGGAACAAAATGTAAACATTGATTGTCTGCTGCTGTGGAATGCAACAGGTGCATCTGGGATTGGTCTCATGTGGATGTTTGGAATTAATGGCCAAACACAGCACAGCTAGCTCTCTCTCTGTCCAAGCCACAAACCTTTGTTATTCATTCTTTTCTATTCTTAGCCAGCCTTCTGATGAGAACTTTTCCTTCTATTCTTTTAGTATAGTTTTAATGTAATATATATCATAAAATAATAAATCAAGCCTTCTGAAACATGGAGTCAGATCCTGGTCTCTTCCCTCATCCTGAGACCCCTGTGAACACCATCACACCCCCTCACTGCTCTTGGGTTTTGGAAGGGAAGGAGGAACTTGGGTGGGGCAGGGAATGAGGAACTGTTCCCTGAGTGGATGTTGGTCCCTAAAAGCCATTTTTGTGGCAGCTCAGCCCTGGTACTGGGAGCAAGGATCACACTCACCCATCCCTGACAGGAACCACATCTGCAATTAAACAGAAGCCTGCACCTCTGCTCTCAGTTTGACCTTTTCTCAGTTAATATCATCACAATGAAGACCTTCCAGCACCTCTGACTGATGCTTCTGGCCTCTTCTTCCAGTGCCTGGTCATTTTTCCCTCAGCTCAACAATTTGCTTCATTACTCATCATTTTTTAAACGTCTCACACACTTCTGATTTTCCTCCCTTGTTCTTTGCCAAACCTTTCGTTCAGCTTGTGAATTGATCAGTGCAATTACTGGGCAGCATTTATCTTCTGTGGACGTTTTGCATTAGTTTCTGATTCAAAGAGTTTGAATGGCCAAAAGCTGAGCTCAGTGTTTTTCTGTTGTCACCCTGTGTGACACACACCAGAGACTTCAGGTTTGTACCCAGCTGGGTCTATGGGTAACAAATCCTGAGGAAGCAAAACCTTGATATGAAGGCTCCTTCAATCTCCCAAATCATTTAAAATTGTAACTTTTTACATCTGGAACAGAAGGGATCAGATTTGAAGCCCTTACCCTCAGAGACACAGGAATAGACAAGGTTTTACATCTTCAATCTGCATTTTTTCCATCAGTAGATGGACTTCCTGCTCCTCAGAGAGGCCTTGGATTTTCCCTCCTTCTTCTTGACCTCTAAAGAAGCACTGCAAGGACTTTTGCTCATTTTTCCTGATTACCCAGGTAGAGAGAAATAATTTATTGGAGTCCACCCCTTCCTAACCTCCTTCACTATGGAAAAAATCCTCACCTTTTCTTCCTCCTGTTGCTTTTTGGGTTTTTTACCCCCTGCTTCTCCCTAAAAGGCCCTAGAGAATAAAGATGAAAATCTTTGGGAATGTCTCCAGTAGTCAGGCAGGGAAAGCCAAGTGAGAATCACAACTTCCTGTGCTTGGAAGATGGCAGGAAGGCAGGTGGCTTCTGAACAATTTGTTTGATTCAGCACTAGCCAGCAAACAGCAAAATGAGTGAGCATCTGATTTCACCTACTTGACAAGAAATATGATGAAAGAGCACTACAATGGTTATTAGGCAATGTATTGGCATCAGTGGTGATTGAACTTTATTGGAATATATCCAGAAACACCTTTTGTGAGAAAACCTGTATTATGCAGTTAACAGGGAAGGTTGTGAATGTAAAAGGAAAACACTTTTTGTCTGGGAAATGTGCTGCTCAGTTTGCATTTGTTGCGATAAAATTAAATCACAGACTGCAAATCCACGATTTAGGGTAAAACTTCAGCAGCCTTTTATTAGCTCCTGCATGCACAAATGGGGCCATCACAATATACTTAACTATTTAGTGCAATACAACACAAACTGACAAATAGTTTGTCTTCACAAGCCAATTTTAGATTGCTAAATATTCCTCTAACAAATGGAAAATAGTTATAAATAATTTTCACCTCTCAATTCTCTCTTGGTGTTTTTCAAGAATGTGTGTGCAGCTCTTGATGCAGGTAGAAGCCACTGTGACAGAGTTTTTGTAGAACTGGTTTAAAAATCATAAATATTTCAATGTTATGCGGTGTTCCTGTGATGGATTCAAAGTTTCCCTGGCCACTTGAACTCCTAGGCCACCTAACCCAGGATTTCATGTGGAGGATGCTCCTTTCATGTCACAGTTTCAATCAGGACAGTGAAGAGAAGCTTCCATGCATGTGGCACGTGGTGTCTGCTCTGACAACCTGTAAAGGTTGTGCTGAGCACCCTGGGCACATTTAAGGGCAGGATATTGATCCCAGAGGTGTCTGGATGTGGCGACATGATTCAGGGGTGATGATGGTGGTGATGGTTGATGATGGGCCTGGATGATCTGGAGGTCTCTGCCAGCCTTGGTGCCTCTGGGACTTGATGGTTCTGGGATCCCTTTGGGCATTTCCCAGTGCCTGGGTGCTCACTGATGGTTCATGGGCACTGGTTGGGCACTGTGGTGGCATTAAGGCATTTAGTGACATCTGAAAGGCACCAAATTTGGGTGTTCTCAGGCAGCTCCATCCACTGTGAGCACCATAATGTTGTGAGTGGGGAGCATCAGGGTTCACTGTCCTGATTCAAACTGAGACATGAAAGGTGCAGCCTCCACATGAAATCCTGGGTTAGGTGGCCCAGGAGATCAAGTGGCCAGGGAAACTTTGAATCCATCACAGGAACACAGCATAAAATTGAAATATTTATGATTTTCAAACCAGTTGTCCCTGGACAATATAAAAACTGTCACAGTGGCTTCTACCTGCATCAAGAGCTGCACACACATTCTTGAAAAACACCAAGAGAGAATCAAGAGGTGAAAATTATTTATAACTATTTTTCATGTGTTAGAGGAATACTTAGCAATCTAAAAATGGCTTGGTGAAGACAAAAATTTTTCAGTTTTGAACAGGGCTTCTCAGTATATTGTGATGGCTTCTCAGTATATTGTGATGCAGGAGCTGATAAAAGCCCCATAATTCTGTTCACAACCATTCACAACCACAAACTCTGTCTGAAAGTGTTGCTTGGAGTTACAGATCCACACTGATGCCTCCACTGTTTTGTGCAGACTTTTCAGCTTTCCTTTAAAACTATTTTGTTTGACAAGTAATTCATGTCAACCATCATAACTAGCAGGCACAAATGCATCAGTGTCATTGCTGTTATTTTGTACTGGTATTATGTGATCATTGTTTTAATTGTTGATTGAGTGCTTCCTAAATTTCATTGTGTGCCAAGAGAAGTTGACACACTCTGCTGTGATTTATGTGCAGTGTCATCCCCAAGACAGATTTGTGCATTGTACATGTTGAAGCAGCTCTTCAGAAATAAATGAGTTATCACTGTGTTGAGGAGTGAACTCAGTACCACATCACCACCACTCTCTCAAGAGAATATTGGCAAAAAAAAAAAACCATCCTGGAGGTGCTAAATGGATTTTATAAAATTATGGCATAAATTTTATGGCATAAATTAAGGTTCACATTGCTCTTGTGCAGGAAGCTAAGAGAGAGCAGCACCAGCCTTCAGAATGAGGTCACTGAGAATGGAACCAGTGGAGGAGCAAACACTGAGCTCTTCTTTTTGCATTTTATCCACATGGAAAAGGGGCAAAGCTCTGGGGGCACTGGGTGTTGGGTGTTTGCTGTCTCTCCTGAGATAACAAAGACTTCAAGATCAATGTAAAGTTCCTGATTGAAGCAACTTCTAGAATATTGGAAAATACAGTCAAGAAATGATCCAGAGAAAATTCACATTTATTTACTCTCTCTACACTGGATTTTGTTTGCAGAGGAACCTCAAACCTCACCTTCACAGTGCCTCCATCTTATTTTCACATTTCCTTCAAGTCTGAAGGAAAATGCAGTCAAGAATGCTGAGGGGACATTCCACTTACCCAATTACAGCTGTAATTGACTTCTAATTGTCTACCTGCCCAAAATCTGTTTGGCTCTTGCACAATACACACTCTGTGAAAAAGCAAAAAAAAAATAAAGGTCGAGATATTCAAGAAATCAGCATTACCTTTGGTACAGAACTGATGTGCAAATTGTCATCAGGGCCAGCAAACTTGGAAAACACTGGGGGAAGAGAGGAAAGTCCTGCAAAAAGAATATAAAATATTAATGTTACTCAGTGTCCATCATGGCAGGAAACACAATGGCTAATATTAATTATTAATTAATAATATTAATGATTAATATTGTGAGCAAAACTAAGGTTAATATTTTGGGCTAACATGGCCGGATTTTTGTACTGAGGGAGTTTGCAGGGGTGATTTCTGTGAGGTGACCAGGAGCTGTGACATTGGTGGCACCTCTGCCATAACTTATTTAAGGAAAGGTAAAAACCCCAGCACAGAAAGACCTGGGAAAGAGGAGAGAGAAAAGGAAACAGTCCTGGAGACACCTAGATCAGTGGAGAAGGGAGGTGATGTGGACTCAATTTGTCCAGATCCACTTAATTTCCCTTTTAATTTTTATAACTGCTGCATTTTATAGTACTACAAAATCTTTCCCCTGTACTTATTTCTTCACCACTTATTTGTCAGAGAGGAAAGGATGTGTGCCTGGATAATAGACTCTGCACAATAATTTTGTGCCATTAAGTGTTTGATTAAATGTTTTGAGAATAACGTGGTTAAAAATGCAAGTGGTGGGCAATGATTTGGTGGAGATTTACATTTGCTTTTGAAGAGTCTTTGTGATTAAGGACAAGAGTTTATAATGCTAACTTAGTCATTTATCAGTAAAATAATAGTTCACTAACTGCCTTTATTCCTTCTTTCTTCTCTTTCTTTCCTTTTTCTTATTTTAATTTTTTTTTCTTTTGTGTGTGTGTGTGTTGGCAGTGGTGAATTTTCTTTTATTTTCACAGGCCAACTGCAAAATATTGCCTAAATTGCTGCTTGTATGAAAATCCAGTCCTCCCACTTCTGGCCCCAGAAGACAATTAGAAGAACAAAGGCATTTAAAAAAAAAACTAACGCAGGACTAAATCTAAATTCAATTGCAAAGAACTTGGGTGTTTCCACAATATTTTTGGAGGATCTTCGTCTAAAACATCAAAAATGTTCTGGAGAGGTCCAGAAAAAGCACAAGTCCTTCACTAAATATTGTGAAAGCTCATAATTTTAATTGTCTGACCTGTTGTCCAACAGGCCCACGTTGAGAAGCAATTTAACAATCTGTGATTCACCTGAGCTGTGCTCTGTGTTCCACAGTTCCTCTGGAATGTATCCCAGATTTTCACTGCCACTCCTCTGCCTGTCTTCCAAACCACCTTCTTTCTTCTTCTCAGCTGAAACTTTTCTAGAAAACAAAAAGGTGTCATTTGAAGTTCTTCATGGTGGGAGAACTCTTAGGTAGCAGACTAGAAAGAAGTAAATGTCTCACATCCCAAAAAATGGTATTTTTACACCTAAAAAAATATAAAAAATTTTACACCTAAATTTTTTACACCTAAAATTTTTGCACCTAATTTTTTTTTAGGTGTGAAACATACTCCAAGCAATTAGCATGGAGGTATTGCCCATGGAATTCTGTTTGGAAAGTTTCCATCAGCTGCAATGTCAAAACACATGGAAATAAAGCAACCTTCCAAAAGTGTGCCAGATCCATAGGTTTTGCAGAAAATTAATTATGATCTCTGATTGTGAATTGTAGGATATTTATGTGCCCAATAGTGGACCACCAGCCAGGTCAGTTATGACAGCTGATCATTTTGGTGCCCAGCTGCAAACACAAACCCAAAGCGTGTCCTCTCACATCCCCACAGTCAGGGATCCATCTGTGCACTCTGAAGTTAATCTTTCACTCTGAAATTTACCTTACATGAGAGAGAAACTCCTTGGTTAAAGTTACACATCTCTGAATTTGCAGAATGCTGCCCTCACAGCTGCACAGGGAGAATTTGGGTGCTTTTTCACCCAAAAATCTGATGCCAGAAGAGATGCTACTATTGATCTGTTGCTACCATGGACCCATCTCCAGGACACTCCCAGGTCCACTTCTGCCTGGGTTTGAGGTGTGGCAAACACAAATCCACCATGGAAAACCAGGAATTTTTGGCGGGAAGGGATGTTGGTGACGTTTGTGGAAAATGTTGCATTCTTTGTACAAAAGTTGTAGTGAGGGTCGGGCTCTGCTGCCAGGGAACAGGGACAGGAGCAGAGGGAACGGCCTCAGGCTGGGCCAGGGCAGGCTCAGCTGGGACAGCAGCAGCAATTTGCCCATGGAAAGGGAGCTCAGGCCTTGGCAGGGGCTGCCCAGGGAGCTTTGCAGTGCCCATCCCTGCAGGTGTCCCCTGGAGGTGGCACTGAGTGCTCTGGGCTGGGGACAGGGTGCCCATGGGGCACAGCTTGGCCTCAGTGACCTTGCAGAGCTTTTCCAACCTCAATGATTCCATTATTCTGTAGTTCTCCTTCTTTTCTATTTAGTAGGAATCACTTTGCAGGCCCCCAGAGCTTCAGAGGGGTGTCACTAATGCACACACACAAATCTGGTGATTCAGCTCTCAGCTATGGGGCTTTTTTAGGAGATGAACAGGCTGGACACCACTAAGAGCCCTGCCATGGTTGCTAGAAGACAAAAGCAAATGTTTAGGGCTACCACCCCTACATGTTACATGACACTGTGCTGTCACTTTTATCTGAGCCTTAGATCCCAACAAACTCAGTGGAGTAGCCAAATAAAAAGCAGCTACAAAAAAAAAATTAAAAAAAGAAAAGGTGTGTGGGAGGCATAGGAAGATAGCCAGCCAAGTTAAAAATAAAGGTGAGAAATAAACCAGTGTATGTTTGGTCTCACTACTTCTTTGCTACCACAGCAATGCAGCTTCCAAAATCTGGACAAGCATCATTCTTTTTCTTCAGGGAAGTTCCCCCCCAAGGGAAAAAACACTGAGCCTACAAAATCTGTGATTGTTAATAATCCTTCCTGTGATTTCAGGGTCATTGTTTTTCAAACTTTGAAATCAACACTGAATCTTCAAGTCCAAACTGGGCCTCAGAGCCTGAACTTTAAAGTATAAGCAAGGTTTGTGAACACAGTGAGACAACTCATCTTTAATGGAGAAATAGTAACTTTGTAGTATTGTGAGCTAAAACCACGTTTCTGCCATGAAGGTAAAATTCTTTCTGCCCACATCAGGTGCAAAAACACAAGGGGAAAGAAAGGTTATGCCCTGTTCTGGACCTGTTCAGGTTGTCTGAAGGAAGCACTGCACATCCACAGCAGCAAGGCAGGGTCTGGCAAGGACACAGACCCCACTGCGGGGCAGGTCCTTCCCTTCATGTTTAACTGGTTTTGCCTTTGTAGGGTTGATCCTTGTGGAAGTTTTTGGGGTTCTGAACTAAGCCAGAATCCAAGCAATCCCTGCTGATTTAGTCCTGCCCTATTTATGGAGCTGCACTTGGCAAAATGATGAATTTAGCCCCACAAAGTAAGAAATCACAAAGTTTACACGTATGGCATGGCATAATAAGCATCATTTCCTCGGGAGAAAACTGAGGGTATCTAATTTCCTTACTTTGTTTCCCATCAATAAAGTGCTTTAAAAATGGAAATCTGTCAACAGACCTGCACAGACTTTCCCCACAAGAGGCTGCTAATGAAACTGGGAATTGCTGACGTGCCAGGCAGCGGGGTGGAACATTCTGCAAACTCATTAAGGGACAGGGACTTAAACCCCCACAGGCGTAGGCAGGGAATGAATTCACAATGCTGCCTAAATATAAATAATAATATTAATAACCCCACTGCCACGGCTGTCACAGCTGCTGATAAAAGGGATCTTAATGCTGAGAGCCACCAGTTAATGATTTCTAAAGTTTTCCATCTCAGTGCAATAATAGAACAACTTTGTACTGAAATACATCTGAAAATCAGTGTATGAGGTGCTGATACTCATGGGGCAGCTTTATAAATTTTAATAGATTATTATTATATTATATTATATTATATTATATTATATTATATTATATTATATTATATATTAATTATTATTATATAATAGCTTGGGCTGGAAGAAACCTTAAAGATCATCTTGTTCCGAGCAGTTTTATTAATTTTTTAATTAAAAATCCATGGGACAGTTTTATTAACTTTTTTGCATTCTTAAAACATTATATTATATTATATTATATTATATTATATTATATTATATTATATTATATTATATTATATTATATTATATTATATTATATTATATTATATTTTTATTATTATAAAATAGCTTGGCTTGGAAGAAACCTTAAAGATTATCTCACTCCAAGCCCCTGCTGTAGGCATGGACACCTTCCACTATCCCAGGCTGCTCCAAGGAACACCGCCAGGGATGAAGAGTCACATCATCCCTGGACAACCTGTCCCAGTCAAGAATTTCTTAATATGTAATATATAATGTAATCATACTATAAATTATACATATTTTATTTTTACATTACATCTTTATAGATTATTTCTATTTTATAATATGTATTTTATATATTTATATAGAAACTATATATGTTATTTATTTATTATTTATAAAATACTAATTATTTATAATATTGTTTATTTATTTAAATTATTCTCTATTGTTCATAAAATATAAATGTATATTTTATGTAATAATAAATATATTTATAAAATAAATATATTTTATATAATACATTTATATATTATATTATATTATATTATATTATATTATATTATATTATATTATATTATATTATATTATATTATATTACATTATATTATATTATATTATATTAATTATTATATGAAATATATTTTATATATACAAATATATAATGATTAATTTAATATATATGATATGATATGATATATGTTATATTTAATATATATGTAATAGATATTCATATATTATATTTAATTTCTTCCTCTTAATATCTAATCCAAACCTTCCCTATATATACTATGTAATATATAATATATAATATAATATAATATAATATAATATAATATAATATAATATAATATAATATAATATAATATAATATAATATAATATAATATAATATAATATATATAATATATAATATATAATATATATAATATATATAATATATAATTATATATACAAATATTTAATTATATATAATATATAATTATATATTATATCTAGAACTAATATATATACATACATATAATATATGTATTCATATATAATATTTAATTTCTTCCTTTTCCGAAACCTGCCCTGTGAACCCTTTTTTCCCCGGTTACCGGTGCAATTTGCCGGCCGCTCCCGGCTCCCGGCGCGCTGCCGGCCGGTGTGGCAGCGCCACCCTGTGGCGGCGGCGGCAATCGCCGGCCGGGCTCGGCTCCGGTCCCGCCTTCCCCCGTCCGTGCCTTCCCCGGCACACCCGGGGCACAGCCGGCTCCAGGGATCCGCTTTGTCCTTCAGCTTTAACAGAGCTGGCATCTGAGCCGCATCAGCGCTTTGGGGCTTCCGAGGGGTGTTCAGCGCTGTGGGATCGGAGTTCACTGCCTGCTGAGAGCTTGGGGCTCTCCCTTCATCCCTAAATCAGTGCCATTCCCGGGATGCTGTCCCCATCCCTAAGTCAGTGCCATCCCTGGATGGCATCCCCCATCCCTGAGTCAGTGTCTGTCACAGACATCTTTCATGAAAAATCTTTTTTTTTTTTAGGATTTTTTCTCCTGAGAAGCTGGGAGGCCTCAGGAACAAAATGTAAACAATTATTATCTGCTGCTGTGGGATGCAACAGGTGCATCTGGGATTGGTCTATGTGGTTGTTTCTAATTAATGGCCAATCACAGTCAGCTGGCTCAGACTCTCTGTCCGAGACACATCCTTTTGTTATCATTCTTTTTTTTTCTATTCTTAGCTAGCTTTCTGATGAAATCTATTCTTTTAGTATAGTTTTAATATAATATATATCATAAAATAATAAATCAGCCTTCTGAAACATGGAGTCAGATCCTTGTCTCTTCCCTCATCCTAAGGCCCTGTGAACACTGTCACAAGATCCTTCCCCGGATGCTGTCCCCCATCTCTAATTCAATCCCCTTCCCTGGATGCTGTCCCCCATCTCTGATTCAATCCCTTTCCCTGGATGCTGTTCCCCATCCCTGACCTGTCCCACAAGCTCACACAGCCCAGGAGTTCTGGGATGATGGATGCCAGGACAAGGACACTGGCACGTCCCTCTTGCCACCCTGCAGCAACCTCAAAGAATCCAGCAAACACACCAAGAATTTTTCATCATCTGTCTTACCTTATTTCATTTTGATAAGTAGATCCTAAAAATGAAAAAAAAAAAAAAAGATGTGTTTAAAATGCAGGAAATTCAAATTTAAAACTTCTATGAGTTCTCTAAGAGCATGACTTGAGTTCCAGCTACCACAGGAGCATCTCTCCACCCTGTCTGCAAAATTGGGCAGCCCTGTAGAGCATCTAATGTGGAAACTGGAATTAGGCACGCAGCACTGAAAATATTCTTCAATAAATAACCTTTAAATGTCTTTAAAAGTCAAAACTCCCAAAAAACATGACCCCCCCCGGGAGTTAATGTGAAAGGCTGACTGGAATAAATTCATGAGAGAAACATGATGGTGAAATTAAGGAGGATCTTAAACAGGTCATGGCTAAGAGCAGGATCTGCCTGCTCAGTCTTCTGCTTACAGAAGTAAAATTAAAATTTGTGCAGCATCAGAGCTGACACAAGTAGATTTATGTCTTACCAAAACCCCTTTTTAATGTTTAGCCCAGCTGTGAGGGTTCACTCACCTCTCCTCTTCAGGCAGCAGCGCACAGCGACCACAATAATAACGACCAGGAGAACAATGCCAAGGAATGAGAGCACAACTGCAAGAACAATAACCCACGTGCTCGTGTTGTCTTCACTGTAATAATTTTCTGTTAAATTAAATGGAGAAACATTGGACTATCAGACCCTCACAACACCCTTTTCAGCATGTTTGCCTTGTCTGGGAGATGCTATTAAATGTTTGGTGAGTATTTAACAAGGAGACTCTGTTTTCCAAATGACAGACTCTGTTTCTATGGATGGCACCCAAGAATTTAAAATATTCCTGAATTCAAATCCTTTATTGTGGTTGTAGTTTCTCCCACTGCTTCTTCTTGTCTGAAGAGCACAGGATTGCAAACATCAAACTTAACTTTATTTTATAATTATGCTGGGCATCCCAGAGTCCTTTGGAGACATTTGGGGAAAGGCGTTAAGATTCAGTTTAGGTGTTCATACTGCAAATATTGAATGTCTTACCTGGCTGCTCTTGTCAGTGGAGAGAAAACAGGTATTTTGGGTTGCAATTAATTTGATCAATTGTGTATGTGTCCCTTTTAATAAGGTGAACTGCTTTGAAAAAAATGTCCATTTCTCCCCACAAACCACAGCAAGAGTTGTAGAGGATTAGAACAGTTGGTGATCTCTAGCCTGGAAAAATGATTTTCTAATCCACTCCATTTTGGGATATCTCTCAATGATTTCAACAAGTGTTTGATTTTGGGATGTGCTTGGTGGGACTCCTGTTCCTCACTTAAAGAGCACCAAAGAGCAAAACCAGTGAAGAACACACAGCTACTGGCCCATCTTCTCTACAGCATGCTCACATTTAACTGATTCCTTCATCTTTGCTGTAATCTACAGGGCTAAATGAGGGGATTTAAGGATAATTCAGTGTCTTGCTGAAATCAGCTGCTATGACCAAACAGAGCTCCCACATGCACAGAATTTTAAAAACATCTTGCATTTAGAATTAGAGAATCATGGAATGGTTTGGGTTGGAAGAGACCTCAAAGATCACTGAGTTCCACCCCCTGCCATGGGCAGGTTCCACCATTCCAGGTTTATTCAGTTCCTGGCCTTGGACACTTCCAGGGCTGGGGAATATTTCTCAGGCAGCTGGATGTACAAGGAAGATGCCAGTTCTGCTTGTCACATCATCCTGCCCCTTGGTTTGACCAAATATTCCAGAAGCACCTCAAATTTGGGTTCCCTTTGGAAAGCAGCCCCAAAACACTTTTGGCAGTTTAGAAACAATCTTCCAATCCAAATTACAGGTGTGAGGCATGTGCAGATTTGGCACAGTCCTGTCCCATGGGTCTGTGATTGCCTTTTCCTCGTTTGAGGTCCCAATTAACAACTCCATGGGCACACAGCTTCTGGAAAAGGCACCACAGGAATGAGGGGGACTGGGAGCTGCTCAAGGTCAGGGCAATTGATGAAATTCCCTGATGTGGGAACCAGGTTTACCTGTGGCAGGGAATAAACTAAATCCTTTCAAACTAAATCCTTTCAAACTAAATCCTTTTGAATTTTCCTGGCTGTGTGTTTGGGGTTTGGAGGTTTCAAACTCAAAAGATACAGAACCAAAACTTCCTACTAAGCTTGAACCTCTGCCAGGAACCTGCATTCTCCAAAGCTCAGGTCACTATCATTAAGCAATTTGTTTCAGTCCTCTCTAATCCTAATGCTCAACCAGCATGTTTGGAATTTCTTCTATTAGGATAAAAAACAAGCACTCAGTTTTATTGGAAAAAAAAAATTACAGGATTTACTGCTGAAAATTAGCAATAAATCCTGCAGGCTGCCATCAATTGGTGATAAACTTGTTCATAGTATTTTTATCTAGAAGTACTGCAACAGATATCTACATCTTAGTACTTTTTGTTCCATAGAGGTGCCATGGGGGTTTCAAGCTGACTAAAATATGAATTACATCTATTTAGCTAGAGGGGAAAGCTTAACCCTGGTGAGAAGGGAGGGGATAAACAAACCTGCACCAGCCACACCAAGGTGTTTCACTCCCTGCCAGGGTCAGGTTATCTCCAAGAGATTTATGGAGCTGAAGCCACAAGGAGAGGGAACGACACAAACACTCCCAGAGGTTCAGCATTTTTGTGTCTCTGCAGTTTTGGAGGGTGCAGAAAGAAGCTGGAGCTGGGTGTGGATGAGGAGCTGCCAGGTGAACACACAAACAGGGCAGCACAAAGGGGTGAAGGAGTTAAATCCCTTTGAGTCCTTAGGAAATGCAAACCAAGCTCCATGGAGTGTTCAGTGTGGACAGAGCCACTTCCTCATTCCACAGGGCCCATCCTCTGCTGCCATCCCGACCTCTGGCTCCTCCCTAAGTTGTCCAAACATTGACAAAGTGTTTGCAGAAAAGGGGATTTTCCGAGGCAGTGAGGAATGAGAGACTGGAAAAACCTGCACGTGTCTCCTTGGACACTTTGGAGCTTTCTGGTTGAGCCCAAAAGCAAAGGACATCCAAAGGCTCATGGGAGACCCCCTGCTCTCAACTTCTGCAGGTCAAAAAGCCTGCAGGAATTCACCACCAAAGCCAAAGACAGCTTGGACCCAGCTAAGGAGCTGCCCCATGGATCCCATTCCAAGTAGCAGCTCTGTGAATGCATCTCCTGGGATAACTCTGTAGGAGTTGCCAAATTTCAGGCACAGCCAAAAACCCCTGTAGAATAGTGAATGACATGAAAATGCATCACTTTGCATGGAAAGACTGACCCAGAGGTGCAGGAAGGTGGGACATTCCCTCCCCAGGGGCTGGAGAAGGATCAGGTTTTCTGTAGTTCTTGTATTGCTTGAGAGAAACAAGGAATTTGATTCCCCCAGCTTTTAAGGGGAAAATTTGAGTAGTTTTGGGAAGGATTTCTTACATGTTTGAAGCTGGTTGTGCTCTTTCCCAAGAGCCAGCTAAGGCTGAGCCCATGTATGAAAACTGGGACAAGCTCTTAGATTTTGAGTGTGATGTGTACATTATATACCTTCCTGTGTCACAAATCCCATGCTTTTATTTCATCCCGATCATTTAAAGACTTCAGATTCTCCTCTCCTGTCAAATTTTGAGTGCCTGCTGCTGCTGCTGCTGCACAATGGTATTTCCAAAGAGAAATGAATGATGGTCCTGTACAATCACAAATTATACACTAATAGTGCTTCATGACATCTGTTTTTCTCCTCTTCTGATTTGCAGGGAGTAGCTACGGAAACATCACAAATGAGTGGGCAGGGGAATTTATTAATTTTCTCAGGATAGTCCTGTTTTGCTTAGTCAGTAATTAAGATCAATGTGACTACAAAAGGCCATATTAAGGATGGTAAAATCACCTTTTCCAACTGCATTACCAAGCAAACACTTCTGAAAAAGGCCTGCTAATAATGATTCATACAGAAAACAAAGGGCACAGCCACTCAATCTTCTCAGTTGTTTATGTGTCAAAATGTCTGTACCAAACCCCTCATTGATACCCTGTAAGGACGTTTTGTGTGTGCCTTGTTCACCCATTGCAGAAGAAGAATCAGTTCATCAAGAGAAGCTGTCAGCATGATTACAACCTTAGCAAAAATATTTAGAGTTATCAAAGGCCTTGCTAACTGCTCTGAAGAGATTTGCATGACATCCCAACTTGGATTAAAGCAACGTTGAATTTCTTTAAGTGAAAGCCAGTAAAAAGCAACCTAATGCACTGCCCAAAAAATTCCATGTATGTTAGGACAGAATTTATTCTGGGTTGTGTGCAGAAACCGGGAGGGTTTTTTTTTCCCAAATCAGGGGTAAAACTGGTATTGGATATTCCAGAGAACAATTTCACACAAGGGTTTGGCTTTGTAAGAAATTAATTTAATATGGCTGGCATGCTCTGATCAAGGGTATTTAACATCTAAATTCCTTGGGTGTTTTCCTGGTCAAGGAGCAAAGGCTGGTTTTCCTAGCAGTGAATCCGCAGGAGTCAGAGGCAGAGATATTTGTCAGAGGCTTTGTCCTGCTCAGTCCTACCTTGGGCTTCATGGTTCATTAGACTGCTAAAAGCTCATTTAACCCTACCTGTACATCATGCTGTGACTCCTGGCCCCGAATCCCACACCCCAGAGGATTTCACTGGCAAATAAACAACTTTCTAAAGCAAAACCAACCAGAACAAAACGCACAGCCCTGAGCACAGGACCGGGAAAAGCACAACAAACATTCACTTACCCGTGGCAGAGTTGTCAAAAATAAGAGTTACAGATGCATTCTGAGGGCTGGGGAGTGCTTCTATGTCAGCTAAACAAGTCAAAACCTCCGTGTCCCTCGGAGTCAGAGTTAAGGTGCTCAGGGCATTGTGGAGGCCATGAGATCCTGGGCTTTGCTGGGTGACATAGCTCGACTTATCAACCCAAGAGTCATTTGTCATCCAGGCAATATCTGGAGCTGGAGCCCATCCTAAGGCTTCACAAACAATCTCAATTGTTTGGTTGTCTTTTACTGTTAAGGTGCTATTTTTGATGAGTAAAGATCCATTAACTGTGGGAGGGAAAAGATGTTTTTGTTCCTTCAGAACGTTTCGCTGCATTGCTTTCCTGCTGGTGGTTTTTAAATCTTATCTCGCTACCCAGAAATAGCTATGCCTTGAGATATGAAGTGGAAAACAATTATTAATACAGATACACCACATGCATGATGGAAACATGCAGATATTTCAGCTACACTGGCCCATTACCCAATATGCTAAAGCACAAGTCTCAACTTTCAGTACCTTTCCAATAAAAAGCAGGAAATTGCACTTTTTGGACATCTTGACACATATCCAGCTGGAGGACAACACAGTGAAATAACAGTGTTGTTCTCTGAGTTTTAAATATGCTCAGGTCATATAAGAAGAGGTTTACAGGTGGGTGATGAGATCAACACTGCACCAAGTCCCTCCTTGACAAATGGATGGTGCCTGGTGGTGACATCCTGCTTTCCTGGCTGCAGGATGATAAGGAATAAGAGATGGAGCAGGAAAAAACAGGGGCAGTTAAAACCTCTGTTATTGGCACTCTGCATGTGACTCAAACCCAATCAGTAAAATGAGGATGAGGAGGGCAGGAGGCCAAGGATGGGAAATGGGAGCATTGTGCTTCTTCCCAGGGATAACCTGAGCAATTCTTCAGAGGATTCCCTGAAGTGCAGCACAATAAAACAGCTTTTTGCTGGTGGCTGTGATGCTTCAGGTTTGAGCTTTTCTGTTTTTCAGATTTTGTGCTGCTTCAGTGTGTGGGGCTGGGTTCCCATTATGGGATGCTGAGCTCTGTGCACAGAGCAGGGAGACAAAACAATTCCTGCTCCAGCTGGGCACCAAGGACAAATGACCCAAATCTCAGCCCAGGAGCACAAACCCCGTGGGCTGGAGAGAGAAAAACAAGCAGGGTGGGACTGCAGGGCTAAAGCTGGAATGGGACAATGAACTGCAAGGTGCAAATGGAGCAGAACTGATCCCAGGGACAGAGCCCGTGCCCGGCCGTGCATTTTGGGGCCATTTTGGTTCATCCTGGGTGCAGCCCTGGCTGGGCTCTTGTGCTGCCCAAGGTGCATCCATTTTCATAAATCCCTGCTTTATTCTGTAGCTCTGTTCTAGGTCAGCCTTCCCAGGGCATCAGCCATACACACCTTGAACAGAGAGGAAGGCAAAGTTGTTCTCACTGGGCTGCTGGATGCTGCACTCGATCCTGCCAGAGTCACTCAGCTGGGTGTTGTGGATGATCAGCTCCGAGGTGAACTCATCCCCAGTGCTGTAGTTCCTGGAGGTGAAGCGTTCTGTGGTCTCCACAGAGCCCTGGGAGCTGAGCACAGTGAGCACAGGGCTGCCCTGGAAGAGCCAGATGATGACTTTCCATCCTGCAGACACCGTGCAGTTGAACCTGGCCTCAGAGCCAGCCAGCACCGTGGCGTTCTCAGGGCCTTTTGTGATGGAGTAACAAAAGCCCAGACCTGTGAGGGAGCCAAAATCAGTCCATAAATACATTTACAACACCAGCAGAGGTGGTTGGATAGGGTAAAACATCTTAACTAGTTCAGAGATGGAGGTGTGCAATCTATTCTTTCAGATTTTTAGATTAAGTGCTTTTCTTTAAAAATGCCTTTAATTATTTTGTCTCTCCTTTTCCCACTCCAAAATCACCTGTTTCTCTTCAATAATTCACTGACTACTATTTTACCGACAGAAAAATCCCATTTTAAGTAGGAAAATACATGAATTGCCTAGACTTGAAATAATTAAAGGAGTGTGTAACCAGTCCCTTTTCCATATCTTGCCACTGATTTTTTGCAGCCCCATCAGTGCTCTTTCCCCTGTTCCTCAATCATTCATCACACACATTGTCATGTATTTCTTCTAAAGCCTTCCTAAAGGCTTTCTGTTATCCAAGGTGTGCTTGAACTCATTAGTTTTAACTCCTTGAAAGGCAGTGTGAATTTTGGCCAATATTTTTTCAGAGCTGAAAGCTCCCAACAAAGTCACTTTGTTTTCCTTTCCTCCTCACAGACCCAGAGCCTCCCATTGCCAACTCCCCCAGTTGCACAGGAATATTTTGAGTCCAAGCATGGACATTTCCCTCCTGCCAGGGGGATCTGCTCCCCAAGGGAATATTCCTGCTGTGGTGCCCCAGTGCTTCCAGCTGAGCCCTGCACCATGACAGCAATTAGACACTGCAGCCCATGGCAGCCTAATTAAAACCCCATGCCAGCCAATTTGGCCTGAGAATAAGTGCTCAGTTATGTTCCAGGAGAAAGGAAGCCTGAAATGGTCGTCACTCCCTTGCTAAGAGTATTCAGGGCAATGAAGTAATTTTTAAGGGTTTTGTTCACACCAGGTTGGTTTTTAGGTAGTTTGTTCATTAATGGATTAGCTATAAATTATAGAAAAAAAAATTCCTTTCAGTCAGCAGCTGATGTGAGAAGGACACACTGTATTTTTCACACAACAGGGGTGTTTGGAGTTTATTTAAATACAACCAGAGCCCAGACTCAGTGAGGACATTGCAACCAGTGCCTCAGTGAGCTGCTCCCAGGACTGGGGTCTGGAACCTCATTGCTCCATTGCCCAGAGCCTTCTGCAGTTCCCAGCTGTCACTGTGATATTTTCTGAAAAATCCCTTTGCCAGGATTTCTTCTCCTGGGAAGATGAAAAGCCTCAGCTTCTCCATGTTTTACTGCTCTGGAATGTGGTCGGGAGATTGTTTATCCAAACATGTGAATTGTTTTTAATTAATGACCAATCACCATCACCTGCGTCAGACTCTGAGGAGTCAGTCACAAGATTTTATTATTCATTTTTGTTAAGCCTTTGGATGTATCCTTTCTCTTTCTTTAGTATAGTTTTATTATAGTATTAATATCATATCATATCCTTTTATATTTATATATAAATATAATTATATTTTAAAATATATTTTATATAAAACATCATAAATTTTATATAATATAAATTATATTTTATTATAGAATATATATTATGATATAACATATTTTATATAATATAAATTATATTTTATTATAAAATATTATATATATGATAAAATATATACTATATTTATAATATATAATATATTATATAATATGATATAATATAATATGATATGATATAATATAATATGATATGATATGATATGATATGACATGATATGACATGATATGACATGATATGACATGATATGACATGATATGACATGATATGACATGATATGACATGATATGACATGATATGACATGATATGACATGATATGACATGATATGACATGATATGACATGATATGACATGATATGACATGATATGACATGATATGACATGATATGACATGATATGACATGATATGACATGATATGACATGATATGACATGATATGACATGATATGACATGATATGACATGATATGACATGATATGACATGATATGACATGATATGACATGATATGACATGATATGACATGATATGACATGATATGACATGATATGACATGATATGACATGATATGACATGATATGACATGATATGACATGATATGACATGATATGACATGATATGACATGATATGACATGATATGACATGATATGACATGATATGACATGATATGACATGATATGACATGATATGACATAATATAATATAATATAATATAATATAATATAATATAATATAATATAATATAATATAATATAATATAATATAATATAATATAATATAATATAATATAATATAATATAATATAATATAATATAATATAATATAATATAATATATCAGCCTTCTGAGAACATGGAGTCAGATTCTCATCTCTTACCTCGTCCTGGGGACCCTCACAAACACCACACCCAGCCCACATTTAAGCCCTGTACATCCAACCAGGCTGGTGCCAGGGATTGTTCTTTAATATAAATAGCTCCTCTCTTTCCTCCCACCTGCTGCAGGCATTTTCAGACTTCTTTGTTTTGCAGGATTTTGCAAACCTCGCTCTCCCTGGCTCTGTGTATGGCTGACTCTGAGTTCTGTCATGTTTACAAAAACCTCCACAAGAATTTTCCACCTTCCTGGATTATGTTACCTCTGCCATTCCCCTCAGTCTGCTGAGTATATCTGTTGTGTGAGCAACAAAACATTAAATGAAAAGCAAACTTTACCTACTGATAATTAATAAAGCCAGATAAGATTAAGTAAATCATATTTCTGTTCAAATTAAAACTTACCCACTCTGCCCCTCTTAATGCAAACTGTTCTCTGTGCACTTGGAATTTATTTCCATGCCTGTGCAAACACTCTGCTTTTTCAAGGAGCTGTGGTCTGCCAGGGCTCTGAATAAATGGTTCAACTTTCAGGACAATGCTTGCTGTTAATTAATCTTTTAAATTTATCCTTAAACAGGAATAATCAGTGATCATTGGCTCCAAAAATAATTGGCTGTGTTGCTTTTGCTTTCTTCAGGGCAGTATAGGCAGGTAGGTATGAGTTAATCATTTATCTGTGATAATTATTTTTTATCAGTCCATAGGTAAGGAAGGATCTACATCTCCTTCCACCAGCCATGTCTGCTGGAGCAATAAATGACATTTCCCTGATTGCTGCCCCATGGGGAAAGGTCCCTGAGCCCTGCATGGGGATCCCTGGGGAGGCAGAAGGGCTGAGGATTGGGACATCACCTCTCCTGCATTTAGCTCCCAGCCCATGAAGGAGTTCCATCAGCTTTCTCCACCTGTGGCCTGAATGGTTCTGGTGATTTCTCCTCTGCCTCTTTATCTCCTTGCTTTTATTGTTTGTTCTGCACGTGGAGTCCTGAACCAACAGCGTGTTCCATTGTCCAAGCCGTGCACAAACAGTGACAAAGTCACCTGTGGGAGGTCACAGAGGACATTCATGGCACAAAAGGGACCTAAACCCAGCCACCAATGCCTCCAGCCAGTGCTGGACCTTGCCTCATGCACTGGGGGGAAAAATGTTAGTGCTGCTTTCATTTGCATCCCGCTTCAAAAATACCTTGCAGATGGTTGCTTTTAAACAAATTAAGGGCTAGATTCTCATTGCACTTTACAGGAATTACGTGTTCAGCTCTTAACAGCTGCTTTAGCATCTGCTCCCCCCCACAGCAGCAGGGAGAGATCCCACCCAGGCAGAGAGCAGGGAAATGCTGGGCTGGCTCCCTGATCACCCCTGGGCTGAGGGAGGACACCTTCTCTGAGGCACATCACTCAATGTCTGCAGAGCAGTCAGCGGGGGTGAAAATTTGCTTAAATGAAGCGTTTATGGTGTTTCTGGTGTCCCAGGCGCCTCCCAGCAACACAAACCAACTCCTCTGCGAGCTGGGGTTTTCCCTCCTCTGCCACACAAATTCCCTGTGACACCACTGCAGGTGGTGAAGAAATGAAAATGCACCTTGTGCAGGATGGTGCCTGCACTGAGGGAAGCTCATTTGCCATAGAGCCACCCTTGCCCATCATCAGCAATGATTTTATTCCACACTTGAATGAACCCCAAAGGACCTCTCTTCCACACTGGATTTTCAACAACAGGAGCATTGAGACCTGGCTACCTCCTCTTCCTTGCCTCCTGTCCTCTGCTGGCTCTGCCTTTCCTCTTTTGTGAGTGACCTATTTGGATGCAGCACAGGGAAGGACAGGATGAGCTTATCCTTTTGCCATAATGATTCCTCTTTTTTTTTCAGCCTCATTATCGTATTTCAAAATAATCTCCCCCTCTCTACCCATATTGCCCATCCACAAACACTGCTTTTCATCCTTCACTTTTTTGTATCCAATATCTGCCTTTCTGTTTGAATTTCTACATCTTTTTTGTTTTTTCCTTCCCAGTCTCTTTGAAATTCCTTTTTCTCTTCACTTTTTCTTCATTCTCCCGCTCACCCCACCTTGCCTCCTACCTCCCCTTCCTCACCACTGCTCCAGCCACAGCTCTGCTATCAGCTGCTAAACACACAACAACAAATAAATAAATAAATAAATAAATAAACAACAATAAATAGATAACTAAATAAATAAATAAATTAATTAAGCAGCTCGAGTTTGTCTCAAAACCCAAGAGCCCTGCAGCTGAGCTTTTTGAAAACCGAAGTAGGTTAGAGCTTGTCAGAGCCTGCAGCGAGGCACTGGCTCGTTCACTTGTGTTAACAAGAATTTTTAAATGCTTACAGGATGTTTCTGTCAAGTAATACCAGACTCCTGATGCTCAGCAACTTGTTATTTCCTCCCACCTGCACACAAACCTCTCCACAGCCCCCAGGCTTGTCTTGCTCTCTCCTCTCACTCAATGTTTGACAGAAATCCCTGGTAGAACTTCCCAGTGCTCAAAAAAATAGACATCCTGGGATTTCCTGAGCCAAAAATTGCTTTTTTTGTGGTATTCTCTGGGGTCCTCATCATGGGAAGGAAATGATGAATCTGACTCCATGTTCTTAGGAGGATATTATATTATATTATATTATATTATATTATATTATATTATATTATATTATATTATAATCATACTAAAGAATAGATAAAGGATACAGACAGAAGGCTTAACAAGATCCTAATTAAAAACTCCTGACTTTCTCCCCAGAGTCCCAATACAGCCTGACTGTGATTGGTCATTAAGTCAAAACAATTCACAGGTTGGATAAAAAAAATCTCCAAACCATATTCCAAAGCAGCAAAACACAGGAGAAGCAAATCAGATAATTATTGTTTTCCTTTTCCTCTGAGGTTTCTCAGCTTCCCAGGAGGAGAAATCCTGGTGAAGGGATTTTTCAGAAAATGTGATGGTGACACTTCTGCACCTATGGATCTACCCTTTATGATATTTGTTTCTAGGTTTTTTCAGCCTGTTTATAATTTGATACCCCTCACAGCCAGTGACCATGAGCTTTACTATTTAATGACATGCTCTGAGAAAAGAACAGTCTTTGATTAGCCTTAAATCTGATACTTTTAGTGGTTACCTCAAATTCTTTTTGTTACGAGAAATTGTGGATAATCATTTCACCATTCACTTCCATAAAATTCATCTTTTTAATACATTTTTACCATTTATTCTTCTTTACAAGCAGGAAAAAGATATGCCAGTCTAATGAAGCCTCCTCATTCTTCCCTCCTGGGCAAGAGGGGCTTTGGATGCCCCATCCTGGAAGCGTTCAGGGCTGATGGAGCACTGAGGAAGCTGCTCTGGTGAAAAATGTCCCTGCCCAACCAGGGAGGCTGGAACTGGAAGATTTTTAAGGTCTTTTCCAACCCAAACCCTCCAATGATTCTTTATTCTCTGCCTTAGAACAGCTCCATCACACTTAGTAGCTTTCTCAGTCCTGTTTGTGATGGAAGGGTTAACAAAACAGCAATATCTGAGATGAAACCTTTCTGTGGATTTACATCATGCCAGGTTTCATTTTACCTGCCCTTGCTGAAGACATTAAATGGTGAAATTTTCTCTCTTTTTCAGCAATTTACTCTCTTTCCAAGACATCTATTATTTTCCCCACTAGACACTGCATTTAAGAGATGCTTTGCATTAGATGCTTTTTCTGCCTTTCTTACTTACAGATCTGACATCGTGACATTTTCTGGCAAATCTTCCTGGTCCCTTTTTGGATTTGGCTGCCCTAAGTAATTCTGCACTGCTTGCAGAGTCTGCCACCTCACAGCTCCCTCCTCTTCACCAGGTTGTTTAAGAGCTTGTTGAATGTCACACATCCCTGTGCAGCTCCGTGCTCAGAACACTCCATGTTTATCCCTGCATTGTGTTTCCTTTCACTATCAATCCATGACAACACCTTTCCCCTCATCCCACTGCAGCTCATTCCTGTCAGAGCCTCTTAAAACTCCAGCTAGACTGTAATTAAAAAAAAAAAAAATCAGCCTTGTCTCCATTACCCAACTAGTCACTTAATATTCACTTTTCCTCTAAAGCTTTGCCACCAAGACACAGTTAATCTGAATTGACTTTGAGACTTGTGAAATGTGAATTGGTGGTAAAACAGCAATGTGATAATTTGCATTTACTTCTGGAAGTAAAAACCAGCTGCTGATGCTGAGTTTTCTACAGATGCAAAAGCAGTCCCAAACAGGAGGAACAGAAAAACAAGTAAACTGAAAGAGGGCAGCCCTCCCACCTCCTCCCCACCCCACATTCTGCTCAGTCCTTCACACTCAAGCACACTTTAGGTTGTTCAGGCTTGAAATACAAACATCTCCTTTCAAACAGTTGAAATAATCAGCCTGAGCTCATCCCCAAGGCCATTTCCACCACCCTGAAATGAGAGCCCACATTTTATCCCTGCTGGTTCATCTCACAGGTTATGAACGGGTCCTACCTGGCAGCGAGGCAGTCAGGATGAGGGGGAGCAAAATGCATTTCTGGAAACTCTCCATTGGAGCATTCTCTCCTGGTCCCCGAGGCAGGAAGCCACCAGTGGTCACTGCATGCTTGAGAGGACAGAGCTGAAGGACAGAACTCCTGGAGAAACTCAGGAATGAGTTTGGGTCCTGTGACAAGGGTGACTTTGTGTGACCTGTTCCACCAACAAGGGGAAAAGATTAAATGAGGGAGGGTTTGGAAGCAGAGCAGAATCTTTCTTCAAATAACTGTTTTTAAAGACACAGAGGAACTTGTTTTCAGCAGAGAAACCTCCTCCTGCAGATCTCCCATTCCTCAGCCCCTCCTGCTTCAGCACTGACAGGGCCAGGGCAGCTCCAGCTGCATCATTGAAGTTACCCTTGAACAATTAGGAAAAATAATTCTCTGAGCTGCTGCACTTGTGGGGATGAGAAACATCAAATCTCCCCCCAGCTGCCCAGACTGAGCCCTCAGAAAGGCTGAGAATGCAAAAAAAAGATCCCCAGAGTTATTCCTCAGAACCTGAGAGTACCTCCTATATACCCCACAATAAACCACCTGCAGCTCTCCACTGTGGTCAGAAATAATGCACAGATTCTGGGTGTGAGACACCACCTGACTCCCATATTTTCTGCTTTTTCAGTGTTTGTGATTCACTTGTCAGATATTCTCCTCCTCCCCCTCAAAATATGTGGGAGAGGTTTTGACTGCGCTTGGTTTACAAATTCCTCATCTGGGCCACTGAAGCTTGCCTTTGTGAAAGGAACCCGGGCCAGGGGATGTGGTTTTGTGGCCAGACCAAATTTCTTGTCAGGAAAAGTGTTTCTGACTGCTGGGGTGCTCTTTGTGGCAGCTCTGTGCAGGGCATGACAATTCAGTGTCACCATAAGGACACCCTGGGTTCTTCAGCACCAGGAGGTACCAGAGCTCCGTTCCTGGATGGAATCTGGCAGGCTCAGCTTTCATTTCCATCCACATTTTCCCATTTTCATCCACATTTTCCCGTTTTTCAAGCTTTCAGTTTACCCTGGGAACCTTCAAGGTTCCCTGTCAACTTAATCAACATTTTCAGCCAAGCCTGTGGGCTGATTTCTTCACCTGTTTGTTCAGGTTTTCCTGGTGTGTTTTAAAAGGTTTTGGGGTATTTTTATCTCCATATTTTCTGTGTGGAGGAGTCCCCAGCAGGCAGGTGGGGAGGGAGGGTCACTGTGCAGGGCCTGCAGGGATTTCTCTGCGCTCTGTCACTGTCACAGCTCTTGGCTGTCACACACAAAGCAGTCAGGATTACAGGAGCTGGTATCATCTGTCACACCAAGGGAAACAGCCCGAGTAAAGCACCAGGGAACAAATCCAAAACACAGGGCTGGGTCCTTTTCCAGGAAGCTGTGACACCAAGCAGGATTTCCAACCAGAACAGCAGCCTTCATACCCCCCCTGACAAATCCAAAGCAATCTGAGCTGGGCAAAGTTTTACATGGTGAGGAATAAACTGGCAAGAGCATTGTGCCAAATCCAGGACAAAAATCAGTCAACAGCTTGGGGTGAAGTAAAGCAAGGCAGGAAAGGGAGGGATCTATAATATTTTGTTTTACTTGGTTTCAAAATGGACTTTCAAAGGGCTGGGAAATACAATCTGATCTCCAGATGAAACAGGATATTTTGGCCGAGGATGAATTAAATGCCTGGGTTTGTTTTGGGCTGCTTTTCCCCTCCTCTGCCGGCGCATGGGTGACTCAGGTTGCTCTGAGCCTGCTCCCTCCTCATCCATGACACAGGCAGGGGATAACAACAATAATCATTCCCTCCAGGAATGGCAGCTGGACCCAGAGAGGGGCTCAGCGCTTTGGGCACCCCACGACAGACACCAACCCCAAATGCCAGGAAGCAGAACAGCAGACAAAGCCACAAACCCCTCCTGCCACCCAGGGCAGCTCCATGCTGAGGCAGGAGCAGGGAAAGGGGCTAAAAGGGTTAAATTATCTTCCATCCGGGAAGCAAATCCAGGGCTTTACCTGGATCATATCCCTGGTGCTGAGCTCTGTCACCGCTCCCCTCTGACGGCAGCTCCGGCTCCCGCTGCCCACAGGGGCCTGAGGGGATCCAGGGGAGGGTCCCGGGCCTGCCCGCACCTGTGTCCCCAGGAACGTCCCTCGGGTGCTGGGGACGCTGTCTGCGAGGGAAGGGAGGCCGCTCCGAGCTGTGCCCCAGCCGCAGGCCGTGCCTGGCACTGTGACACGCAGGGATGGCCTCTGCCTTCCCCCGCCCTGTGCCTGTCAATGTTTAACCGGCCCGGAGGAAGTGACACGCACGGTGACACACGGAGCCAGCCCCGCACGGTGACACACGGAGCTGGCTCTGCACGGTGACACACGGAGCCAGCCCTGCACGGTGACACACGGAGCTGGCTCTGCACGGTGACATGGAGCGAACTGAGTCCCGCACGGTGACACACAGAGCCAGCCCCGCATGGTGACACACGGAGGGGACCCTGCACGGTGACACACGGAGCTGGCTCTGCACGGTGACACATGGAGCCAACAATTCTGCATGGTGACACACGCAGTGAACTCAGCCCCGCAGGGTGACACACGGAGCGGACCCCGCAGGGTGACACACGGAGCTGGCTCTGCACGGTGACAACACGGAGCCAACAACCCCGCAGGGTGACACACGGAGTGAACCCCGCACGGTGACACACGGAGCTGGCTCTGCATGGTGACACACGGAGACAACTGAGCCCCGCACGGTGACACACGGAGCCAACAACCCCGCATGGTGACACACGGTGACACACGGAGCCACCACTCCATGGTGACACACAGAGAGAGCTCCGCACGGTGACACACAGAGCCAACCCCGCACGGTGACACACGGATCCAGCCCCGCATGGAGACACACGGAGCACCGTGGGACAGCTGGGACCGGACACGGGCACGGCCGGGGACAGGGCTCGGGGCGGCCAGGGGGGCAACCGGCACGAGACAGGGACGGCCTGGGACAGGTGGTCCTGTCACAGGGACACTGGTGAGAGCCATGATGCCAATTTCCCATTACAGTGACACAGGTGAGAGCCATGGTACCTGGGACAGGTGTCCTCTGTTACAGTGACACAGGTGAGAGCCATGGTGCCCGGGACAGTTGTCCCCTGTTACAGGGACACAGGTGACGCCCATGGTGTCTGGAATGGGTGTCTTCCATCACAGTGACACAGGTGAGTGTGATGGTGCCAATTTCCCCTGTCACAGTGACACAGGTGAGAGCCATAGTCCCTGGGATGGCTGTCCCCTGTCACAGTGACACTTGAGAGCCATGGTGCCAATTTCCCCTGTCACAGTGACACAGGTGTGATAGTGCTTGGAACAGGTGTCCCCTGTCACAGTGACACAGGTGAATGCAATCGTGCCAATTTCTCCTGTTACAGTGACACAGGTGAGAGCCATGGTGCCTGGAACAGGTGTCCCCTGTTATAATGACACAGTTGAGTGTGATTGTGTCTGGAATAGGTATCCCCTGTCACACTGACACAGGTGAGAGCCATGGTGCCAATTTCCCCTGTCACAGTGACTGTCATGGTCCCAATTCCCCCCGTTATAATGACACAGGTGAGTGTAATGGTGCCTGGCACAGATGTCCCCTGTTACAGTGACACAGGTGAGTGTGATGTGTCTGGAATGCATGTCCTCTGTTACAATGGCACAGGTGTATGAGGCTGGAGCACACCCCACTGTTGAAATGCCCAGGCAGGGTGGCAGAGAGCAGGAGTGCCTGTGCCAGCCATGCTGCTGCCAGTGGTCACTGTCACCCCAGCTGGGGGTGCTGGGGTCCACCAGCAGCCCTGGACAGGGTGAGGGGCTGGGCCAGGCCCAGGGAGCATCCAGGGGATCATCTGCAGCTGGAGGAGATGGGGCAGGGCTGCAGGTAAGGCTTTGCAAGAGCTCAGGTGTAAAACTTTTCAGGTAAATCTTTTGCATGTAAAACCAAGGTGCCCATCCAAGGACAAGGGCAGGGATGGATCAGGCTGTGGCAGCACTGGGGAACATCACAGAGTCACAGAATCAATTAGGGTGGAGAAGACCTCTGAGATCATCAAGTCCAACCTTTGCCCTAACATCACCTCGTCAACCCGACCGGAGCGCTGAGTGCCACACCCTTAAACGCCTCTCAAAGCCTTTCCTCAAACGCCTCCAGGGACAGTAACTCCACCTCCCGGGAGTGCTTACCAGTGTTTAATCACCTTTTCCGTGATGAAATTCATTCTGATGGCCCGGGAGACTGAGAGGGTTGTGTGTGTGAGATGTTCCTACAGCCTTTGTCTCCTTCCAAGAACTGCAGCCTGCATTTTATGCCATTGTGGTCAGTGAATTGAGCTGATGTGACACGTCAAGGGATAACTTGAACTGATGTGACACGTCAGTTTTACATCCCTTTTTTACAATTTAAACTTATAATTTTTATGATTTTTAAATTGTAAAAAAGGGATGTAAAACTTCCCTAAACTGTATTTCCTATAAGCACAGTAACAGTAGCAAGAAGAAATTAGTGCCACAGTGACTCAAAATTGAAAGGTTCAGCAAAGAGAAATTAATCATTCACTTTGGGGAATAGTGAGAAATTTCTGCAAATGAATTTTAAAAATTTTGCTTTATTAGAAAAAGTATTTACCAGATTTGTTAAAAAAAAAAAAAACCATGAAAGCTGCAGGAAGAGGTTTTTTTGACCAGTTATAATTTTTTGTTACTATTTCCTTGACTTTACAAACCTTCTTTTTTAAAGTCTAAAACGTCACACTCTTGTTCCACCTACTCAAATAACAGTATTGTTGAAATGCTTTCCATACAGGTGTGTCTGAATAAAGCTAGAGAAAAAAAAAAAGAGATAAATAACATCTAATGAGCACTTTCCATCTATGGTTGCCCAAGCAGGAGAAGTGCAGAAGGTTAAAATGAATTTTCAACTTGAATTAATCAAGATAACCCTTCATAAAAATGCTTTGGAAAGGATAATTGCTGCTTTTAGAACTTTCACAAAGCTATCATTTGGCACTGCTGGGAAGAGATTGTCCTCTCTACACTGAGGGGATGGGCAAGAACCAATGAAGAGCAATTTCAGAGATGGCAGAGCCAAAGTCAGCTATGTTAGAAAAGACCAGCACGTGCATTGACATTTTATTAATTATTAATTACTGCCCTTGTCAGCTCCTTCCTTCCTTTGGCCTTCCTAATGAACCATGGTGTTGGGATGAGTAAAACCTTGGGTGAGAATGGAGTAGGATGGGATGAAGTGGGATGGGATGGGATGGAATGGTGTGCTGGTGTTCACAGGGGTCTTAGGATGAGGGAAGAGACGAGGATCTGACTCCATGTTTCAGAAGGCTTGATTTATTATTTTATTATATATATTACATTAAAACTATAATAAAAGAATAGAAGGAAAGGTTTCATCTCAGCAGGCTGGCTAAGCTAAGAATAGAAAAGAAAAGAATGATAACAAAGGCAGCTGTCAAGGACTCTCTCTCTGAGCCAGCTGACTGTGATTGCCATTAATTCCAAACATCCACATGAGACCAATCCCAGATGCACCTGTTGCATTCCACAGCAGCAGATAATCAATGTTTACATTCTGTCCCTGAGGCCTCCAGCTTCTCAGGAGGAAAAAATCTTGAGGAAAAAATCTTAAGGAAAGATTTTAATGAAAAGATGTCTGTGACAGAGTGGGTAAAATGGAGTGTGATAAGATGGAGCGTGGTAAGATGTGTTCCCCAGTGTGCATGCACAAGGCTACCCTTGCTCATGATGTTTAAAAGACCAGGTCCTTACTTTGCCAGCCTGATTTCAATGGAAAAGCATCTTGGTCACTCTGTGAATCACCAGGCAAGTCCTGCCTCCCACTCCACTTCCCCGAGACACTTCTTTCCAATTTTTCCTTTTTCTTCTGCTGGTGAGTAGGAGGATTTTCACCCTTTTTTTCCCCGCCCCCCCCAGCCCTTCCATGCCCATTTCTGGATGGTGTGTACACTGTGAACTCCTAAGGAACCCCCACAATTTTGTTCTGGGGTGTGTGAGGCTGGAACATATGTCTGCACAGCTTGCTGTGCCATTCCACACAAGGAGCTCTGAGGACTTCCTGGGATTCACTCAGGGAAAGCTTCTGTCACTGCCACTGGGGCCACAAGTGTAATTTCTGTCTCCCCTGCAGGAGAACGGGACAAATTGTCACTGTGGGAATGACTTCAGATGAAAAGAGCTGGTTTAGATTGGATATTGGGAATAAATTCTTCCTAGGAGGATGGGCAGGCCCTGGCACAGGGTGCCCAGGGCAGCTGTGGCTGCCCCTGTGTGGGAAATGGGTTTGTAGAAAATTCTCAAACACAGAAGGCTCACACAGTGTGTGCATCTGTGTGCAAACTTTAAGATAAGAAATACTGATTTAAAAATACCGTAGAATAGGACAGACATGGTTGAGTGAGAACTAGAACTAGAAACAAGTTTCAAAGAAATACAAATAGGTATCTAGTCTTACAAAAAACACTAGATATTTTAGAGAAATAGAACTATGAAAGATGCATTGTAGTAAAACCCACAAGGGGTAATTTTAAATTATTGGCTTTAAGGCATTTACAACATGGTGTGGCTAAAGCTAATACGTCAAGAAATGCTGATAATGTATTGTAATTAAGAAATAGTTAACTTCTGATTGTAGTAGTGTAAATTGTAACATCTGTATTGTCTCACCCTTCACATGAGACTGAAAATAAAACAAAATTTTTAAAAATGCCTCTCAGTTACTCCATCTCTAAGTCAGAAAAAAACTTCATCCAACACCCCTGGATCCCTGGCAGCGCCCAAGGCCAGGTTGGACACTGGGGCTTGGAGCAGCCTGGGACAGTGGAAGGTGTCCCTGCCATGGCACAGGAGATGGAACTGGATGATCCTTAAGTTCCCTTCCAGCCCAAACCATTCTGTGATAGAAAATGAGCAATATTTAGACACCTTCATCTGCAAAATCACCAAGCCCTACAGTTCCATGCTGTATTTTGGCTTATTTAGCTGAGTCAAAGAAAATAATGATCAGATTGTCTGAGCACTAAAACAGCAGAGAAAAGCCACTTTCTGATTAAAGCTGATTTGAGGTCGGTGACAGAAACAGAAATAAGATTCTTCATTTCTTCATGAAAATGGGCTTAAAAGGAGGTTGGACCATTGCAAGGATTTTGAGAAATGGCTCCCTATCCAAGAAATAAATGTTGTTTTCTCTCATGAAGAGCAAGGGAGTTGAAACCCCTAGAAAAGACAAAGGCAGGAAAAAAGCTGCCCATGGGGCTGAATTAGTTATCTCTGTCTTGCTGCCTACAGGATGCTGCTCTCCAGCAGCAAATCAGGCCAAAGAGATGCTAAGCCATAACTTTTCCACCTCTGCCTCAGGTTTTTCCTCTCTTTTTATGCTCTTCCTCCTTTCCTTTACTGTTGTCCAAAATATCTGGTGCTCTGCAAGGTGTTTCTCATTCAAAACAGATTTTATTAGTGTTCACTGTAAAAGTCTAAGTGAGACACACAGATCCCTCTCTGTCTCTAATGAGTTTTTTTAAATCTTATAATTAGTCTGTTAGTGTAGTCACATTTTTCGTTAATCAGAAGCTTAGAGGGAAAAATAGCTCTGGAAATAACAGGGCTGGGCCATTTCCTCTTTGTGTCACCCTTGTAAACATTGAGATGCATTTTCCCCCATTGTCTCCCTCCTTATTTTCACTCCAGAGGAGTCTGAAGGACTGGACTGGACTTTCTGGTTTAAACTGCAAAATTTGCTGAGACCAATCCCACCAGGTTGCTTCCCACTGGTCTGAGGAATCCTGCTTTGTCTCTTTCTAAGGAAATCAGGTAATATTTGCCTTGCTGTAAAGTTTCATGGAATTATGCTGCCATGAATCTAGGCCAGGATAAATTCTCAAAAACCTTGTAACACAAATTTAACTAATCTGATTTTTTTCTTTAATTTCTTTTTTTTCCCTTGCTGATTATTATTATTTCCTGATTATAATGAAGCCACAGCTATATTATATATTATATATTATATATTATATATTATATATTATATATTATATATTATATATTATATATTATATATTATATATTATATATTATATATTATATATTATATATTATATATTAATTATATATGTTATATATTATATATTATATATTATATATTATATATTATATATTATATATTATATATTATATATTATATATTATAAACAGAATTGCCGTGGGCCGTTAATGAGGAAAGCTTTGGACATAATCTTCTTCCAGACTTTCACACCCAGGAGGCCTCAGGATTAAACACTTTTTTTTTTTTTTTGGCACAAATGCCCTCAACAGTTTTTATTTGTCCTGAATAAATCTGCACAACTGGAATGCAGTGCTCCAGTCCTCTCCTGCCAGCACTCCTTGGGAACCACATTCCATGCTTCCCCTTTGCCAGGTGCATTTCTCCTCTCCAGCCCTGAAACCAGTGAGTTGTAGCTGGAAAAAATGAAAATGTCATCATTCAGGCCAGGTAGGTGAAGACATTTATCATTTCTTACTTCATCTTGCCAGTTCAGGCAAGATGAAGTAAGAAACTTTATCACACAGTGACAGAAGATGCAGCTCTGGGTGCTGTCAGAGGGAGTGTAAATCTGAGAAGGAAATTTTTTAATACATCAGTTCCCCTGGCAACATTTTCTTTAGCTTTAGAAATGCTTTGTCTCTGATTCAAACAGCTTTAATTGCTCTGGTTATCCTCCAGTTTATTCTAAAGAACTTTTCAATGCGTGATAATGTGCCAGGAAAAGGGAAACATCATTCTCTACACTCATAATTATGATTGCATTTTTCATTATTGCTTAAGGTCATGCTTTTTACACTCTTCCTGAGGCTTACATGGAAAACAGATTACTCAAGGAGTTCAAGCAAAGTGCAAATCTCTCCAGAGCTCCTCTAAAACTGGTGCTCACCACCTCTCTCTTGCAAGCACAGTGAGTCCAGCTCTGGGCACAGCAGATGGACAAAGCTTGGTCAGAGGAATGCACACACAGACACTGAGTCCAGGGCTCCAAATCCCACAGGACTTCCCAGAAAAATTACCATAGGACTATGGAATTAAACCCCTTTTCACACAGAATCCCAAAGAATTTATAGTATTGGAAGGGACCTCTGAAGTTCATCTTGTCCAACACCCCCAGGCCTTTCTTGTTTTCCTGATGGTTTTGCAAGGGCTGCCAGTTATGAGAAAGATTTCTACTCACACCTCTGAAAATAGAATATTAATGAATATTCCCCAAGTGCCCTGTGGGGATACCAGCTGTGGGTTTCTCTGGATCTGGATTGAAGGCACTTGAGATGGTGTTTCATGTTCACACTCAAGTATTTATTATTTCTTATCAGTAAAACAGTCTCACTACTGTGAGTTCAGCAGCTTTTCATTAGAAGGCACAAAATGGCCAACAATCTCTTGGTACAAGCTCTTTTAAGACTAAACTATCCAGTGAAGAACTGACACCTGGATTATTTTCCCTCTTACCCCAATAACTGATCCCACAGAGCTGCAATGGGGACTTTTCTGCCTAATTACAAAATGCCACCCAAACCCATGGAGAAGAAGGAAGAAGCAGCATGAAGAAGAAACCCAGGACAACACCCTGTGCCCTCCATCTTGCTTCCATCCACAACACACTAAAAACCCCAAACCCTCAATTTCTCACCAAGTGATACACCTACACTGCTCTCTATAATCTATTTCACACTTTTGTGGATTCTGGTCTATCCTGAAGTCTGGGAAACTTTCTCCATGAATGAGGGTCAGAGTCAGTGCTGCCCTGGGGGTCAGAGCAGACACAGAAATATTCCTAGTGTCCTGGGTTTCTACAGTGCCCCACAGGGATGATCCAGAGTGGCACAAGCACAGTGGGTGTGATATTGGGAGATCTGCCTGTCTCCCTTTTACATTTTCATTAAGCACATCCATCCCTATGGCTGACGTCTTGCTGCTCCCTTTGGGCATTCATTCAAGATCACCAAGTAGAAATAGCAGGGTTGTTTTTTGGAAATCAATGTTTCCCCTGCACTGTTTGTGGTACCAGGTCTGTGACTGAGAGCTGCCCTTTTGCAGTAGGACACTGTGAGGCTCTGGAGAGATGGGCTCAGATACTCAATTTCTCTTCATGTGGCAGAATCACTGCTGTGTTTTGGCTTTCTCCTGTAGAGGAGCAGTGAATTTATTTTGATATTGAGGCTGAGAGAGTTGGGGCTGCTCACACCAGAGAAATCTCCAGGGAGATCTTACTGCACTTTTCCATTATCTGAAGGAGCTACAAAAGAGCTGGAGAGGGAATTTTTACAAGACCTTGTACTGATAGGAAAAGGAGGTAATGGCTTTAAACTGGAGGAGGGTCAGTTTAAACTAGATATGAGTGAGAATTTTTTACAATGAAGAAAACCACAACAGGTTGTCCAGAGAAGTGGTGGATTTCCAATCCTTTGAAAACTTCAGGGCCAGGCTGGACAGGGCTCTGACAAAGTTGAAAATGTCACTGCCCACAGCAGAGGGGGTGGGACTGGATGAACTTTAAAGGGTCCTTTCAACCCAACCACTCTGATTTCATTATTCTGTTTGGTCATTTCCTTTGAAACACTTGTAGACAAACAATAAGGGGCTCTCAGGCTAAAATATGGGGGCAGGAATAACAGGTCTGTATTAGGGAAGAAAAAAAAATTAAATAAACAATGCAGTAAACCAAAACAACACTGACAGAGTCAGAACCCAACCTGACACCCTGTGGGTCAGGCTGTTGGCAGCAGTCCCATTGGAATTGTGGCTCAGCCCTCCTGCCGTGTCAGGGGTGGTTCTGCTGGAGCAGGGATCCTGGAGAAAGGGGCATCTTCCTCTGAAGATCCAGTGGAAGGAGAGGCAGCTGCTGTTCCTCTGGGAATCCAGTGCAGAAGCCGTGCTGGTGTTCCAGAATCTCCAGATTATATCCAGGTAGGAATGCTTGGCTCCTCCCTCTGGGCTCACATCTCCCAGTGGGATGCTGTAGTTCTTATCAGCCATGCAGTGACATTCAATAGCTGTTAGCAGCAGATGCCCCCTCCTGAGGGAGGAATGACTGTGGAAGAGATAAGGAAAACTGCCCAATGATCAGAAGACAAATGTGGTGTTTGAGGTCCCCAGGACCAGGTGAGAGATAAGAATTTGACTCCATGTTCTCAGAAGGCTGATTTATTATTCTATTCCATTCTATTCCATTCTATTCCATTCTATTCTATTCTATTCTATTCTATTCTATTCTAATTCTATTCTATTCTCCCTGAGCTGCTCCACCCCTCCTCAGCCTGCCAGCACCCAGCAGCATCACTCCCACTCCTCATCCTGCTCCCAGCTCAGCTCTCTCTGCTCTCTCATTCCCCTCTGCACCTTGACAAGCAGCAGCTCAGGGTGGAAAAGCTGCAGGTCCCTTTGTGTACCCAAGTCAAACATTTACTTACAACTGCTGTTTCAGCAGGAATAATTAAATTAAACTAAACACGGAGGGATTAGAGCTGCCTGACAGATCCACGAGCTGGAGGTGCAAATCACAGCACATCAGTAATTTATGGCATTCCATGTACAGGAGTTTGTGGAGTGGAATTGTGTAACTGGAAATGGAGCTGGGATTCCTGAGGAGCAGGAAGGTGATTGCAGACCTCTGTCCCTGCACCCAAAGTCATAAATTAAACAAGGTCAGGTTAGGTCAGTAGCTGAATGCAAGGAATGTTGTGTACATGGTTCACTTGGGCAGATTTTAAGAAGGGACATGGATTTATTTCTTTTTTCCTGAAAAAAATAATGCATCTTTGAATATGGGAAACATTATTTCTCAACCATTAAAATCATCCAATTACATTTTGCAGTGAAAATGTGCTTAAGTGAACTCTTTAGAAGAACAGCCTCAAATCCACTGTATTACAAGGTTTTAAAAAAAGTCTCTGTTTGCTCAGCCAGAACATGTGCAAATTCAATTCTGCTTTTTCAGGCTGGATCTCCTATGTGCTGCATATGTCTAAGACCTATGACAATATTTGCAGATATTCCTGGGAATATATTGCCGTCATGAACTAATGAATTGAAGTCCAGTGAAAAAAAAAAAAAAACTCAAGCAAAATACATCAGAAATGTAAGCAAAATAAAATAAAAGATAAAGGCAGTAAGGGGCGACTTTTATGGGGTTTTTTTGTTCATAACTGCTTGTGTTTGAAAATCAGTCTGACAGTCTGCAGTTATTTCACATTTCTCCTTTAAGTGAATAGCCCTGTACTTCCAGGTCCCAGAAGGGCCCTGGCAGCCATCCTCAGGCACACAGTGGGGCAGAAATCACTACAGTTTGGCTCTTGTTCCTCCCAAAGGTATCAGCTGTGGTTAAATTTATTTTTTCTTTCAATTTCCCTCACTATTTCCTAAAAAATTTTTGAGAAGGGGAGAAAATTCAACAGCTTCAAATTCAGATTTAAGAAGACTAAGTGTTGAATCCTGCTTGTAGGTCACAACAACCCTGGGGAGCTCCAGGCTGGGCAGAGGAGCTGGAGAGCTGGAAAGGCCCTGGGGGTGCTGTGACAGGGGCTGGACACGAGCCCAGGGGTGCCCAGGGGGGCAAGAGGCCCCTGGCAGCTGGGCTGGATGGGGAATTGTGTGTGCAGCAGGAGCAGGGCAGGGATTGTCCCTCTGTGCTGGCTCTGAGAGGCCCCTCCAGGGCTGGGCCCAGTTCTGCTCCTGCAGGAGAGCCCTGGAGGGGCTGGAGCGTGTCCAGGGCAGGGAACGGAGCTGGGCAGGGGCTGGAGCCCCAGGAGGGGCTGAAGGAGCTGGAAGGGGCTGAGGCTGGAGCAAAGGAGGCTCAGGGGCCCTTGTGGCTCTGCACAAGTCCCTGCCAGGAGGGCACAGCCGGGGGGGTCGGGCTCTGCTCCAGGGAACAGGGACAGGAGCAGAGGGAGCGGCCTCAGGCTGGGCCAGGGCAGGCTCAGCTGGGACAGCAGCAGCAATTTGCCCATGGAAAGGGTTGTAAAACATTGCCAGGGGCTGCCCATGGAGTTTTGCAGTGCCCATCCCTGGGGGGGTTCGAGAGCTGTGCTGATGTGGCACTTGGGGACATGGGGACTGCAGGACTCAGTTAAAGGTTGGACTCAATGACCTTCAGTGTCACTTCCAACCCAAATGATTCTCAAATTTTACTGCTTTTAACTTGAAAAGGAAGCAGCCCCTGACACATCAAAACATTGATACATTCACAACCAGAAAGGCAAGAGAACACACACAAAACTCTGGTAGCAAAATTCTTTACTAATAAAATATCAAACATGGAACTGTTGGCTCAACACTCTCATGTTCTATGCAAATAACACAAACATTGTCACGCCTCTGAGATGAACATGGCATTGTCACCTGCACACATCCATGAGGAGCAGCGTCCCTGTCACATCCAGCACACCCCAGGAGCCCTTTTCTCCCCTTCCACTCTGAAATAAGGCAAAACTTCCATTGCAAAAATCCCCTTCTGTATTTTCAGCAGTGCCTGGGAGGGTTGTGCCTCCTCAATAAGTCTGTGTCAGAGGAGCTGCGAGACCAAATCCTTTGTGCACAGATTTGAAAATCCTAATTTAAACTGAGAATGTGTTAGTTGATGAATTAGGGTTGTGGGGGGAAAAATTGTAATAATTTTTATGCATCCAAAAACTGATCTTGGAAGAAATAGAGTGTGCTGAAATGTAACCAACTCTAAGACACTGCCAGCTCTGCTGATTTCTGCACTCCTCCCCACTTAGAAGCAGTGGAGTAACTTTTAGATTACCTTTTCAAAGCTATTCATTAAAAAAAAAAAAAAAAAAAAACAAAAAACAAACATTTAATGAACTTCTAACCCAGAATGCATAAAAACATAGGGGTAGTGTTCAACTTCTGCAGACAAACTGTCCCCAAATTTCCTGAATTCTTTTATCAGTCTACACAAAATTTTAAAAATAAGTATATGTACACTGCCGAATTGTGTTTACAGTTCTGCTTACATTTCTGATCGTTTTGTGATGGCCTTTCATAGGAAAATTAATCTAATTTCACAAAAGGCCACTAATTCTGTTTTGATTGTTTTAAAATTCATGATCTGAGGCCTCAGCTGCAAAAGCTAATTTAATTTAGCAGATACATATAAACTCACTAGCACAGTGGCTTTGTTTAAACAAATGGATTTGCCTTACATGCAATCATCTGCTTTTTCTTAAATCACAATTTCCAGCAGGGTAACTTTATGTTTTAAGTAATTAATTACTCAATTAATATATTCTTATTCAAAGCGGCCTAGGGAGCAGGGGAAGGGTTTATTCTGGAGAAAAGGAGGCTCAGGGGGATTTCACTGCACTTCATGGAGGAGTGCAGTGAGGGTGTGCTGAGATGGGGTTTGGTCTCTTTCCCAAGTGAATAGCGACAGGACAAGAAGAAATGGCTTCAAGTTGCACCAGGGGAGGTTTAGATTGAATTTATGAAAAATTTCTTCACAGAAAGGGTGGTAAAGCACAGGACAGGCAGCCCAAGGAAGTGGTGGAATCTGTCCCTGAAAGTGTTTAAAAATGTGCAGATGTGGTGCTTAGGGACACCTTTTGGGGCTAATGGCTGGACTCAGGGAACTTGCAGTTCTTTTCCCAACCTAAACAAATCTATGATTCTGTGAATTACAATATCAGTTTCTCATTTACACAGAGAATCATTACACCGAGGAAAATTCTGTGCAGAAACTGAAAGCTTTCACTTGGGAAACCCCTCTGCAAAGAGGAGAGGAGCAGAAAAATCCCTGAAAATCTGAATCCCTGACATTTCAACCCAAACTCATCTGCTCCTCCGCAGAGCTCCAGCAGGGCCAAATTAAATACTTTGGAGACTGAGGTGGGGACAAAACATCCTGAAGGCAGCAACAGAGACATCCTGCCCAGGTCACTGGAAATGGCAATTCCATCTCCCTGAAATGGTGCCAGGATGGTTTCAGCATCTGGTGTCAGGTCCTTGTTCCTGATCCTGCAGAGATGGATTCATGGAGCCCCCACAGAATGGTTTGGATTGGGTTTGAGGTTGGAGTTGGGTTTGGGGCTGGGTTTGGGGTGGAGGAGGCCTCGAAGAACATCCATTCCCACCCCCTTACCACAGACAGGGACATCTTCCACTGGAATTTAACCCCAAAAATACAGAGGTTGAGTCTGCAGAAGAACAGTCAGCAGCTGGATTCAAGTAATTTGGAACATTCCTTGACTCAAATAAAAGCCCCAGCCAAGAGGCCAAGCCACCATCAAGGGTGGCTTTTTTTTTATGTGGATGCAAAGCCACAAAGTGCTGGCACCAGGCACAAAGGTGGGAGTGAGACCTGCAATTGCCCGCAGGATTATTTCATTTTTATATTATTATTTTTATGACTGAATTGTTACCTGTGAGAACAAGAAGAGAGCATCAGGCTGATGATGCTGTCCCAGCTCACAGAGCTCTGCCCCTCCAGACAAAGAGCTAGCAATGAATGACCAGGGTAAATCCCTTTCTGCTCACCAATTTTCCATAAATTAAAGGAATAACAATCTTGCACCTTGGGCACAACCTCAATGAATGACACAAGATATTTCTGCATATTACATGGAAAAAATAGTGATTAAAAAGATGTTGGTTTTGCTTTATCAGTCTGAGCCATCATGCCTTCTGAAGGCAGCTAAAGTATTAAAAAATAGCTGAATTTTAAGCAAAATGCAGCTATTTAAATATTTTAATTCTTTAAATAAAATATTAAAATTTTATTAAAGAAGCTTAAAATGCAAAAGACCATTCTTCTGACAAACAAATAAACATTGTTTCTTTCATCATCAGTGGTCAAAAATAAGTGCATGATCTTGGGTTACACCAGAGGAAAATAAATAATACATTATAACCATTATTAAACACTTCTCAGGATCTCCCTGCTGAAAATATTTACCCTGCTCTTCAGACACAGACAAGTAAAATGAGATACTTGGAGAAAAGAAAAGAAATTTCAAGGAAAGGAAATTTCAAGGAAAGGAAATTTCAAGGAAAGGAAAGGAAATTTCAAGGAAAGGAAATTTCAAGGAAAGGAAAGGAAATTTCAAGGAAAGGAAATTTCAAGGAAAGGAAATTTCAGGAAATTTCAAGGAAATTTCAAGGAAATTTCAAGGAAAGGAAATTTCAAGGAAAGGAAAGGAAATTTCAAGGAAAGGAAATTTCAAGGAAAGGAAATTTCAGGAAATTTCAAGGAAATTTCAAGGAAAGGAAATTTCAAGGAAAGGAAAGGAAATTTCAAGGAAAGGAAAGGAAAGGAAATTTCAAGGAAAGGAAATTTCAAGGAAAGGAAATTTCAAGGAAAGGAAAGGAAATTTCAAGGAAAGAAAAGAAAAGAAAAGAAAAGAAAAGAAAAGAAAAGAAAAGAAAAGAAAAGAAAAGAAAAGAAAAGAAAAGAAAAGAAAAGAAAAGAAAAGAAAAGAAAAGAAAAGAAAAGAAAAGAAAAGAAAAGAAAAGAAAAGAAAAGAAAAGAAAAGAAAAGAGAAAAGAAAAGAAAGAGAGAGGAAGGAAGGAAGTGTCGGAAGGAAGGAAAGAAAAGAAAGAAAGAAAGAAAGAAAGAAAGAAAGAAAGAAAGAAAGAAAGAAAGAAAGAAAGAAAGAAAGAAAGAAAGAAAGAAAGAAAGAAAGAAAGAAAGAAAGAAAGAAAGAAAGAAAGAAAGAAAGAAAGAAAGAAAGAAAGAAAGAAAGAAAGAAAGAAAGAAAGAAAGAAAGAAAGAAAGAAAGAAAGAAAGAAAGAAAGAAAGAAAGAAAGAAAGAAAGAAAGAAAGAAAGAAAGAAAGAAAGAAAGAAAGAAAGAAAGAAAGAAAGAAAGACCCTTCTCTTCAATGAAAAGAAACAATAAAAATAAATAACTCCAAAACAATAAAATCTGTTTTCCTGCCTTTCTTGCAAGCTTTTCCCATGCTGGATGTTGGATCCCCTCAGCTCCCCTTGGGAACAGCTCCACTTTCACTGCTTTTTTAGAAAAAACCCTTCCCACAGACATTACAGGCATTCCATGCTGATAACACTGACCGCTGTTATCAGCTCTAACTGTGCCTGCAGGAAAATCAAACAGGACCATTGCATAAGGGAGGATTTCTCAGCTCCCTTCTGCCTCCTCAGAGCCCTGAGGGATTTTTCAGCATCTGCTGTAAAGACCCCTCTCCTTATCTCTGAAACTTATCATCATCCCAAAGATTTCATGAGTCCTTGCCTGGGAGTGAAAATAAGAAATAGCATTCCCAGCCTGAATGATTACTTGAGCACATTTTCCACTAGGTCTTGTTATAAAAGGAGAAAAATCCTCCTGTCTTCTCCCTCACACACCCAGTTTCTCTTTGGAAAAAAAAAAATAAAAAGTCTAAATCACTGCAAGTAACTCTGGTTTAGCCTTGGCAAGCCATTCACAGCAGCTCTCAGGCAATCCAAGTGAGACACAAATATAAAAGATGTCTCCAGGGTCTGTTTTAATGGGAAGAGCAGACACCCTGCACTGGCTCCACCACTGGATTATTTTCAGCAGGAAGCACAGACAAGGAAAGAGCTGCAGCAGCTTTTACACCTCCATCAGCTGACCTGCACTGCCCAAGGTTGTCCTGAGAGCATTGCATGGGCAATTTCTGCCATCTCTGCAAAAATAAAATAAAATTTGTGTAGATGAAGGAGGGATCTGTGCCAGGATGCAGCTCAGCCCACTCAGAGCTGGCTGCAAGGGCAGGGCTGCAGCTCCCTGTGCCAGGAGGAGCATCCTGACAGCTACAAATGCCATCCCTTGAGTGCCTGCACAGATGGGTGCAGCAATTCATCAAGAAGATGCTGCAGATTTTATTCCCTGAACAAAAGTGCTTTGACTTTTTTTTTTTTTTTTTTTTTTTTTGGCACAGCAGAAATGTTCCCAGGACTCTGGCAGCAAGGTTTAGAGGGTGAGTTAGCAGGCCTGGATATTTCAGGGAAAAAAAAATTGTAATTTGTGTAGAGAAGGAATGCACAGAGGTGGGAGTGAATGGAGAGAAGGAGGTTTGCAGGTTTTTGGGCAGAAATAGGGAATTTTTTCACAGAAAGGGTGGTTGAGCACTAAAAGGGGCTGCCCAGGGAGGGGCTCAGGGAATGACTGGATGTGGGAAATCATTGCCAAGAAGGCTTTGAAAAGAAAAGGAAAGGAAGGAAAGGAATGACTGGATTGGGAAATCATTGCCAAGAAGGCTTTGAAAAGAAAAGGAAAGGAAGGAAAGGAACGAAAGGAAGGAAAGGAATGACTGGATTGGGAAATCGTTGGGTACTGGAAGGGGCTGCCCAGGAAGGTGCTCAAGGAATGGCTGGATGTGGGAAATCATTGCCAAGAAGGATTTGAAAAGAAAGGGAAAGGAAGGAAAGGAAGGAAAGGAAGGAAAGGAATGACTGGATTGGGAAATCACTGGGCACTGGAAGGAGCTGCCTAGGGATGCATTCAAGGAGTGACTGGATGTGGCACTCAGTGCTCTGGCTTAGTTGACCAGGTGGTGTTTGGTCAAAGGTTTGACTCAATGATCTTGGAGATCTTTTCCCACCTTAACCATTCTCTGATCCTGTGATTAAAATAACCATTTCTGAATCCTTTAACCTGACAGAGCTGGAGTTCATTGGGATTTTGCTGGAGTGGGGAGCAGCCCTGTAAAAGCAGAGAATTTCAGTCTGTTCAGTGGGGCAGGGCAGGTGCTACAGCACTCCTCCTTGGGTGGCTGCCACCAGGTGGTTCCAGTAGCTCATCTGCTCAGCAGGTTTGATCCCATGGCACGTCACGATTTTCCTGAAGCGAGGAACAGAGAACCTGATCCTTTCTGGGAAAAACGTCTGCTCTGAGTGCAGCTCCTGCAGCTGAATCTTTAATTTGTCCAGGCACAGCCCTATGAACACATCCTCCAGTTTGATGAAGGGAACACTCTCAGAAATGTTATAGATCTGGCTGGCCACGTCGCTGGATAAAACATATCCAGTCCCGGAACAAAAGGGTGGGTAGGTCGCTCCTGGATACTCTTCCCTACTCACATACCACTTACTCCTTCTTGTCCTGATGGGGTACTCGTGCAGTTTTAAAAACCCTGTGAAGAGCCCAGTGCTCTTCTTTTTCCTCAGGAGCAGCTCGGTGAGGTAAAACACGTTGACAAACACGTCCGTGTCGGTTTTCATGGCGAAGCTGGCCTGGGAGCAAAACCTGTGCATCCACTCCATGCCCATCATGGTTTTCAGGGTCAGGTTGTAGTAGGTGTCTGTGAAGTTCTTCTGGATGATGTCTCTGTATGTCTGGCTCTCAGCAGCCAGGCCAGCCTGCTGGCTGGGCTCCCCAGGGCTCCCCAGCAGGAACAGGGTCACCAGGCGCTTCCCAGCCACCGTCCTCTCCCTGCCCCAGCTGTGCCTGATGGCCATCCTGGCATCCAGCTGCTGGAACGAGCACGCCACCAGCAGCACCAGGAAAGGGGGGTCCTTGTGGCAGTCAACGTCTGGGAGCTGGGAGAAGTTCCCTTCCATCCTCCTGAAGGGCTCCGTGGGGAGCAGGTAGCCCTGGCTGCTCTCACAGAACAGGCACAGCTCGGTCCAGGTGTGGAAAAGCCAGAGGCTGGCACTGCTGAGCCCCACCAGGCAGACAAACAGCCTGAACTTCCTGGAATCCATCTGAAAAGGAACAAAGAGGAGCAGCACATCCATAAAAGTAATCTCTTGTTCCTCTCAGTGCTCCTCTGCCAAGTCCCTGCACGGGGATTCAAAGCCAGGTCAGCTCTGAAGGGAAGCTGCTGTTTGAGGGCACTCAGCCACCTGCATTTCTCCTCCTGTCACCCCCACGAGATGTTCTGCTGGCAGATTCACACTTGGGCTTAACCTGAACTGCCCTCCAGGCCAGTGTGTCCTCAGAAACCCACTCAAGCCTGTCCATTAACACCAGGTTACCCAGGCTGGTCCTTCAAGCCCCCTCCCCATTTTCCGCATCCTACAAACCAGGTTTAGACCCACCAGGGCCAGAGAAGGGTGTGGTGAGATGGGGCTTGGTCTCTTCTCCCAAGTGAAAGGCAGCAGAACAAGAAGAAATGAAGCTGATGCTTCAAGCCCCCTCCCCATTTTCATCATCCTGTTTGAGGGCACTCAGCCACCTGAATTTCTCCTCCTGTCACCCCCAGGAGATGTTCTGCTGGCAGATTCACACTTGGGCTTAACCTGAACTGCCCTCCAGGCCAGTGTGTCCTCAGAAAAAACACTCAAGCCTGTCCACTGAGACACTAGATTACCCAGGATGGTCCTTCAAACCCTCTCCCCATTTTCAGCATCCTACAAACCAAGTTTAGACCCACCAGGGCCAGAGAAGGAGCAGAAGGGTGTGGTGAGATGGGGCTTGGTCTCTTCTCCCAAGTGCAAAGCAGCAGAAGAAATGAAGCTGATGCTTCAAGCCCCCTCCCCATATTCAGCATCCTACTAACCAGGTTTACACCCACCAGGGCCAGAGAAGGAGCAGATTTATGTATCTATCTCAGAGGGAAGAGAATAACAATTACAGTCTTTTGGTTTTTGGGGGTGTTTTGGGGGTTTTTTGGGGTTTTTTTTTTTGGAGTTTTTTGTTTGCTTGTTTTTTTGTGGGTTTTTGGGGGTTTTTTATTGGTTTTTTTGTGGGTTTTGGGGTTTTTGTTGGTTGGTTTTTGTGGGTTTTTGGGGTTTTTTTATTGTTTTTTGTGGGTTTTGGGGTTCTTTGTTTGTTTTGGTTTTGTTTTTTGTTTTGGTTTGGTTTGGGTTTTTTGGGTGTTTTTTTTTTTCTGGTTTACATACCATGTTTTTCCATTTGTGCCTGTGTCCCAGAGCCAGCAGCTGTCCCAGGGTCACAGCCAGCCAGGTTCCTCTCATCTTCATCACCTCTGCCTCCCGTGGGGCTCTTGCACCAACCCAGAAACTGCTCCTGATCCCTTTGCTGGAGGGGCCATGAGTCACATTTCTGAAGCTGGGTCAGCTGCTCTGAAAAAGAGAAAAGAACCAAAACAGCAGAGGGTCACATTATTATTTAATGTGCAGAGTTTGAGTGACTCACCAGGACATGCTGAGGTGAGAAGGGGCTTCTCCTATTCCCCTTCCCTTTTTAAATGAGAAAGATCCAAACAACAACATTTTACCTTGTAAGAGATTAATGAGCTGGACATCTGGTTATAAATCTAACAGAAATTTTGAGTTAGAGAAAAACTATCAAAGCAACTCCCAAATCCTTACTGTGCCGAAAATATGACACATCTCCACGAATTAACCTGGTGAGAGGAATTTAAGACTTGATTTCTCATTCCAGTAATCCATAGTCTGTCCTACTGCTATTTTAGAGCTCTGGGATGGGGCATTTTTTACCAGGGCACACCTTCCACCTTCCCCCTCCTCAACAAGGAATTGTATCTGGAAACACAGCTGGAAACACAGCAAACCAAGTTAAACCATGGCCAGAGCTGCAGATTTCATGGAAATCTGATCTCTGCCTTCTGACCAGGAATGTTCTGTGGAGACTCCCCCAAATCACCTCAGTGCCTTCCTTTTGCTCAAATTCCCCTTTCCAGGCAATCAAAGGTTTTGCATTGCAGGATTGAAACTCATTCGGAAATTCCAGGTGTCCCTGGAACCAAATCCTGCTCATTTACCCCCAAGAATAATCCCACTGACTTCTGGGAATTCTCAAAGCATGAAACAAATAGAACTGGAGTCTTAGTTTACTGGAATTGCTCCCACAGTGAAGTGCATTTTTGCAATGATTCACTAATCAATTTTGACAATATTTCAAAAGTTCACATTTCTTCTGGCACTTAAATTTTAATACGCTTTATCCTTAAATAGAGTAATTCTCAGATCTGATTTTTTCTTGTATTTATAGCTCACTGTAGTTTTGTAATTAATTTTACAAGTGCTTTAGTTAAATACCTATGTAAAATTGCAGTTATATTATATGTGTATACAAAAAATTATACTAAATTCTGCTCTGCATCTGTTCTCACACTTTTCAGTGGCCTGGGAGGAAGCACAGGAATGACCTGAATTATGTTTTCAGGACAGGAAGGTGTTCTGAGGTTGACAATGGAGATCTAGAGAGGTTTTTTCCTGTCACCAGCTCACAGAAGAGTGTTTGAGAGTCTGATATTTCTCTGTTACAGAAATTCCAGAACATGTACAAACCAAATACTGAAATAAGGAAACAGTGGAGAGCAACATTCTGTTAAAACCCATGAAAACCTTTCCACAAATGTTCAAGGTGCCGTAACACACAACAACCATTTTACAAGATTTCAGTAGAATCAGACTGATGTAAAATGACCATTACTTACTTTTGTTTCCAGCATTGGTAACAGATCAAAAAAAAAACTTTTAAACTGTCCTTGATTTGGACAGCTGGGTGAGCAGCCTCCCACCTTTACCATTTTTTATTTCCGGAATCTGATTGCCTTCCCCTCTCAGCCCATGTGTGAAGGAGCACACACACAAAAAACCCACAAACACACACAGCTGGGCAATGCAAATGCTGCCAAATGCATGCAAATTGTAAATATTTTATTTTAGAAGCTTTGCAAGTGGCACAGGCATCCATGGATCCTCTCCCAGGGATCAAGGGGTGGGCAGTGGCAATGATGAGAAGAACCATGGAATGGTTTGTGTTGAAAAGGACCTTAAACATCACCCAGTACCACCCAGTGCCATGGCAGGGACACCTTCCCCTGTCCCAGGCTGCTCCAGCCCCAGTGTCCAACCTCCAAGGGAAAGGATGACAGACACACAGCTGCTTCCTCCTCTTGCCAAGGCCATATTTCTTCGAAAACCATCCATTCAATCCTTGCTTTCAGACGAACAGGGATGTTTCTGTACACTAAATTTGTTTCTGAACACTAAAACTGTTCCTGAACACTAAAACCATTTTGTAATAATGCAGTCAGGGCAGTTCCTTGGAGCACTGAAGTTTCTCTGTCAGGGAATTCAACCACCCTGGTGTTGTCTCCTTACCCCTGAGATGCTGAGCCCCCCCTCCCCTCCCCATTTTGCACCAAAACAAATATTTCTGGTTTTATATAAAGTCTTTTTGCATGATGAAATATTTGATTTTTCTCTGTGCTCTCAATCAGAAACCATAGTTTTTAATTATCTCAACGCTATTTCCATCTCTTGTTGTTCCAAGAGCAAAACATTTGCCAAAAAAATTGCCTGTTCCATGTCCTAGAGACTTTTCTTAAGCTGACTGGCACTTCATGGGTCTCTGCAGCTGTGGCTTGCATGGAATCCTGGCACCAAACCATGTGGGAGCTGCAGCCTCTGCTCACACTCACCTGAAATGAACACATTAAAAACCACTCTGCTCTCTCCCAGCAGCTTAAGGGGAGCTGAAATGTTTCATTCTCTTTGTTATTTATCAAATCCTTCCTTTTCCTTGAGACTGTATCCTTCCTTTTCCTTGAGACTGTCTCTTTTAGGCAAGTCACAATACTTTATTTTCCAGCACAAAGTGTTACAGCAAGTGAACACAAACAAGTAAACACTGAAATTATTACAGATGACTCCACAAATGCATTTTGTAGCAGTCCCCAGATTGGTGGCCATGAGTAAAACCAACCTCATCCAAGAGTTTTCTTATTTCTGCCACTCTTCCATTGCTTTTTCTATCCATTTTTGTCTGCTGGGCTGCAAACTCATCCCTGATGTAAATGCAACCTTCTTGTCCCATAATAGCAAATTTTTCCTTAAGGCCATGTGGTTCTGTGGAGCCTTGAGAACATATCCAGCAATTAATTACCTTTCATATTTCAGCTACTTGAAATTCTCATAGGAATTTTCATGCCTAACCCCTCAGTGAAACTCCAAAGGTGTTTTTGGCAAACAAAGATTTTGGTGAACTATGGAGACGCCTCTTACAGATATGAGCAATACTCCAGTTGCTCATATCTGTAAGTTACTTTATCCTCAATTTTATTCTGGCTGGGGGTAATAATTTAAGTTTAATAGCATAATTCATTCCTTCTGCCTTTCTTGTGACCAGCATGGAGTGTGTAAATCCCACTGGATTCCCAAGCCTTGCTTAATTATCCCACAATTCCTGCTATAAAATGAGACCCTCTGTCTGATGAAATTCCTAGAAGAGCTCCAAAGCATGGAAATAACTGATTTAGAAATATTCCCTCTACTGCTTTTGCCATGTTGGTGCAACAGGGAAATGCTTCAGGCCACCCAGAACAGGGATCCACTAAAAGGAAATTTACAGCTCTCTTTGCATGGCAGTTCTGTAAAGCCAATTTGCCAATAATCTCCAGGAGAGTTCCTACATTTGATAACCTCCATCCCTAATTTATTCCCTCAGAAACTATTCCTTGTCCACCAGGGGTGACTGCCCATCCACCAGGGGGAAATTTAGAATATAAAATTCTGATTACCTGAAATTTTTTGCTTTGTTCTGGTTTAATATCTCTGTAACTGTGACTGCTCACAAAGAGCAGGGCCAGCCTTGGCATGAGAGAATAATTCAAAACATTTCACAGGATCTAGGAAGCCCAAAGCTGGAGACCTCATCAGGGCTTTTTGAGTCATTTGAAAGCAGCCTGAGTAGCATCAGGCCATATAATAAAGTATTTCTGTATTTAAAAGTATTTATGTTTTTAAAAGTATTTACAGCTATAAACTCTGTTTGGCTATTACTATATAAAATATTTAAAACTCCATACAACGGGTGAACTAATAATTCAAAATTCCTTTAAGTCTATTACAGTGAGCCATTCAAAATTTATTTATTTACTTTTTTTTTAGTGTGGTTATGAGTGTTTTGGGTAATTTAGCAATTTTTGGGTTAGTTAGCCATTTTATTAATTGCTCCTGAGTCTTTTACTAACTGAAAATCTTCACAATTCATATTTTTGTCTGGCAAAATTGGAGTTCACCAACAGCCTGTACCTTAAAATTTTCTTAATCTTAGGTAATGAGCCTTTTCAATGTTTTAATTTTAAAGGATGTTGGTTTTGTCTTACCAGGCCATTGTCTGATTCAATTTCATTCTCACAGGTTCTGCTCTTTTTGATTTTCCAGGAATCTCCCTGGCCCACACAAAGGGGATTACTGCATCCTTAATTATCTTTGGGATGGGTTCAGATTGGGAAGTCAGGGTAATATAAAAATTGAAGCTTCCATGTATTTAGATCAGGGATTTTAATTTGAATGTATCCTTCCTGAAACTTGATTTTTGTACTCAATTTTCCCAGTAAGTTTTTCCTTAATAACAGTTTTGGAGAGTTGGGTACAAAAATTGATGAGTTATTTATTTATAATATCATAATTTTATAATTAATTAAATAAATTATTATTATTATTATTATTATTATTATTATTATTATTATTATTATTATTATTATTATTACTACTACTACTACTATTACTATTACTATTATTACTATTATTATTATTTTAAAAGTTATTATATTTTTTCTAGTTTGAACTTAACAGGTTTGAAAAAGGGACAGAGTTCACAAGTTCCAGTGGCACCAACAATTGTGATGGAGGCATCTAAACTTCCCTCGCATTTAATACTGACTAATTGATATTTAATACTGAATAATTGGTATTTAATACTGACTAATTGATATTTAATACTGAATAATTGGTTCTTGTGTCTTCTGAAAATTGCAGGTTTTGATTTCTTGGGATGGCTCTTACCAGAGGCTCTGCTGTTGCCATGAGAGGCTTTGGAGGAGTCCTGGGTTTTACCTGAGCATACTCCTAATTCCAATATTTATATTTATTTTGTAATTTAAGTGTTGATGAATTCCCAATCTTCCTAATGAAGATGGAGGAACTGAAGCCCTTCCCTTGTTACAGGACTCTTCCTTGGGGTTAAGAATTTTTGCTGTTTTCTTTATAATTGCTATCATTCTCTATTTAGTTTTCTCTTTTCCTTTCCTTTCCTTTCCTTTCCTTTCCTTTCCTTTCCTTTCCTTTCCTTTCCTTTCCTTTCCTTTCCTTTCCTTTCCTTTCCTTTCCTTTCCTTTCCTTTCCTTTCCTTTCCTTTCCTTTCCTTTCCTTTCCTTTCCTTTCCTTTCCTTTCCTTTCCTTTCCTTTCCTTTCCTTTCCTTTCCTTTCCTTTCCTTTCCTTTCCTTTCCTTTCCTTTCCTTTCCCTTTCCTTTTTTTGATACACTGCCCATACAACATCCAGTAGTTTACCTGTATTAAAACCATCCATTTCTTGTATTTTTGGTAGTTTAATTCTAATATCATTTGAGCATTGTCCTATGAAAATATGAGCCAGGCAACTTTTACCTTCCTCCCAAATGTTTTCTTATCTTAATGTCTCTCTTGTCCATGCCTGCAGCTGCCTTTTTCAGTTCTCTATGCACAGGACTTTACAGCTAATTCTTAAACTTTCATTTTTCATTTACAATATAAATGCTGGTAGCTGTTCCACCAAAATATTAGAACACCAGGTTTCAAAATCTCTGTTTTAAAATACCAGAATGCCAAGTTTTAAAATATCAAAGTCACACATATTTAAAATATTGAAATACTAAGCTCCAAAATACCAAACCAACCCAGTTTCAAAATATTAGAATACCAAGTTCCAAAATGCTAAAATAATTCTGCCTCAAAATACCAGAACATCAAGCTTCGAAATATCAAAATAACCCAAGATATTCAAGATATTAAATTTTAAACCACCCAATTCCAAAATACCAATTTTCAGGTGTCTTTTGTGGGCAGGATTCCCAAACTCAAGAGAATGCCTCAATGTCACAGTGGGTTCCTCCCTGTGTCCCAAAGGAATCCCAGGGGAATCTGTCATTTTCTCCAGCATGGAAAATCCCAGAGCCTCAGGGGACACCAGGCACTTGTCCCGTGTGGGTTCACCAGAAATGGCACCAAAATTGGCAGGAATAAACTCTTCTACTTTCTTTCTGTTGCTTTTTTGTACATAATTTGCCAAAAACCCGCTGGAGCCTCTTTATCTGTTCCTCCACTGTCCCAGACACGTTTATCATCCTCTGGGCACGCCTCCACATCATTTTATATAGAAAATACATTATTTTATATTTCTGCTTGCCAGTTAGTCTTTAAACTCTTCTAAAGGGGAGGTGGAAAGTTTGTTCTCTGTGTTATTTATCATTGGGATTCTGTGAAGAAGGTGGCCAAGGTCCGGGATTGGGATCCTGCAGGGGAGGTGGAAATGTTTGTTCTCTGTGTTATTTATCATTCTATGTAGAAGGTGGCCACGGTCTGGGATCCCAACCCCAAACTCTGCATTTTCCAAGTCCCTATTTCCACCAGACTCATCCCTCCTGCCCCCTGCCATGGGTTGGTTTTGGGGTCCCTCTGTTCACACCTCTGACCCTGGTGCAAATCCTTTGTGTTTCCCAGATATCAAGCCGTGGTTACTCCTATGCCAAAACCCAATTACTGCCTCAGGGGACACCAGGCACTTGTCCTGTGTGGGTTCACCAGAAATGGCACCAAAATTGGCAGGAATAAACTCTTCTACTTTCTTTCTGTTGCTTTTTTGTACATAATTTGCCAAAAACCGAGCCTCTTTATCTGTTCCTCCACTGTCCCAGACACGTTTATCATCCTCTGGGCACGCCTCCACATCATTTTATATAGAAAATACATTATTTTATATTTCTGCTTGCCAGTTAGTCTTTAAACTCTTCTAAAGGGGAGGTGGAAAGTTTATTCTCTGTGTTATTTATCATTGGGATTCTATGTAGAAGGTGGCCAAGGTCCGGGATCCCAGTCCCAAACTCTGTATTTTTCAAGTCCCTATTTCCACCAGACTCATCCCTCCTGCACCCTGCCATGGGTTGGTTTTGGGGTCCCTCTGTTCACACCTCTGACCCTGGTGCAAATCCTTTGTGTTTCCCAGACATCAAGCCATGGTTACTCCTATGCCAAAACCTAATTACTGCCTCAGAATTAACCTGGCATCTCCTTTAATGAGTGTAATTATCTGAAGAGCTCCAGGAGATGAGGGCTGCGTGCCAGAGAGCTCAGGGAGGCAGGGAAGTAGGTCTGGAGTCCCTCTGGAAATATCCATTTTTAAAAATAACTTTTCTTACCTTTTCTGGGGCAGAGCTGCTGTCAGGCTCAGCTGCTGATGTTCTGCACCCAGGTCAAACCCACATCAGCCAGGGAAAAACCCAAACCACAAATGAGCAAAAATGCTTTGGGCCACCTGCAGAAGTCCTTGCTTTGTAAAAAGACTGAAACAGTTCCAAAATCAGAGGCACAACTCAAGAGTGGGACCAGGAGCTCCAGACTCAGATCCTGCACAAAGTCAGCAGCATTATTCCCTTTTGCCTCTCCTAATCACTGAATGGAACACATGCCCTGCTATAAGGACTGGTAAAAGCTGCTAACTCCCAATTTTCCTTGGAATAAAGCCCCTAAATTGCTTTTCCATAAGCTCAGCATGACACAGAGAAGGATTAAGCATACATAGATAATAAGAAAATGTCAAGAACAGCAGAAAACATTTTTTTTTTCTAAATGCAAGAGTTTCAGAGGAGCAGGGGCCAGTCTGGAGCTCTCCAAAATGACATTTCTGCTGATGCAGTGCCTGGCTCACCAGCTTTATCATTAACAGTGTGCTCCCCAAACTGGGAGGCAGAAAGAGTGGAAACCCCCCCAAAAAATGCAGGACAAAGGGAAAAACTTTTTGTGCTGTATTTTCTGAGCCTTTTTCCCTTTGATACCTGTCACCAGCCTCTTCTGCACACACACCAGTTTCTATCACTTCAGCACTGAGCTGCTGGGGTTATTAATGGCCAAATCCTCTCCCTTTCTTTTCCTTTTTGTGCCTTTTTTTTTTGGGGGGGGGGAGTTTTTTTGTTTCATTTTTGTTTTTTGTCATTACTTATGGCCAAATCCTCTCCCCTTTCTTTCCTTTCTATTTTTTTCCCTTTTTTTTTTTTTTTTTTTTTTTTTGTGAGTTTTTTTGGGGTTTTTTTTGTTTCATTTTTGGTTTTTTGTCATTATTTATGGCCAAATCCTCTCCCTTTTTTCTCCTTTCTTTTTTTTTTTTTCTTTTTTTTTTTCTTTGTGAGTTTTTTTGGGGTTTTTTTGGTTCATTTTGTTTTTTGTCATTACTTATGGCCAAATCCTCTCCCTTTTTTCTCCTTTTTTTTTTTTTTTGGTGAGTTTTTTTGGGGGTTTTTTGTTTCATTTTTGGTTTTTTGTCATTACTTATGGCCAAATCCTCTCCCTTTTTTCTCCTTTCTTTTATTTTCCTTTTTTTTTTGTGAGTTTTTTTGGGGTTTTTTTGGTTCATTTTTGTTTTTTGTCATTACTTATGGCCAAATCCTCTCCCTTTTTTCTCCTTTTTTTTTTTTTTTTGGTGAGTTTTTTGGGGGTTTTTTGTTTCATTTTTGGTTTTTTGTCATTACTTATGGCCAAATCCTCTCCCTTTTTTCTCCTTTCTTTTATTTTCCTTTTTTTTTTGTGAGTTTTTTTGGGGTTTTTTGGTTCATTTTTGTTTTTTGTCATTACTTATGGCCAAATCCTCTCCCCTTTCTTTCCTTTCTATTTTTTTCCCTTTTTTTTTTTTTTTTTTTGTGAGTTTTTTTGGGGTTTTTTTTGTTTCATTTTTGGTTTTTTGTCATTATTTATGGCCAAATCCTCTCCCTTTTTTCTCCTTTCTTTTTTTTTTTCTTTTTTTTTTTTTTTTGTGAGTTTTTTTTGGGTTTTTTTTGGTTCATTTTTGGTTTTTGTCATTACTTATGGCCAAATCCTCTCCCCTTTTTTTCCTTTCTTTTTTTTTTCCTTTTTTTTTTTGTGAGTGTTTTTTGGGGTTTTTTTGTTTCATTTTTGGTTTTTTGTCATTATTTATGGCCAAATCCTCTCCCCTTTTTTTCCTTTCTTTTTTTTTCCTTTTTTTTTTTGTGAGTTTTTTTGGGGTTTTTTTTTGTTTCATTTTTGGTTTTTGTCATTATTTATGGCCAAATCCTCTCCCTTTTTTCTCCTTTCTTTTTTTTTTTTTGGTTTTTTTTTTTTTTTGTGAGGTTTTTTGGGTTTGTTTTTGTTTAATTTTTGTTTTTGTCATTATTTAGGGCCCTTTTTTTTTTTCTTTTTGTTTTTTGCCTTTTTGTGTGTGTGTGTGTGTGTTTGTTTGGGGTTTTTTTTGTGAGGTTTTTTTGTTTGTTTTTTTGTTTCATTTAATTTCTTTTTACATAATTTGCCAAAAACCCATTCCAGTGGGCTTTTGGCAAATTATGTAAAAAGAAGCAACAGCAAGAAAGTTAGAAAAGTTTATTCCTGCCAATTTTGGTGCCCATTTCTGGTGAACCCACACAGGTTTTTTTGTTTGGTTGGGTTTTTGGTTTTTTTGTTTGTTTGTTTTAGGGTTTTTTGGGGGGCTTTTTGGTTTTGTTTTGTTTTGTTTGGTTGGGGTTTCTTTTGCTTGGGTTTCTGTTTGTTTTGTCGTGGGTTCGTTTTTGTCTCGATTATTTTCATCTCTCTGGTTTTTCTCCCATTTTTTCCTCCCAGCCTCGCTGTGATGGGATCTGCATGGAAAAAAAAATGGGTTTTATTGTAACATTTCCATGCTTAAAACGAGCCCCTGGTTCTCCAGAAATGTTTTCTGTCCAGGCAGTGGCTCTGTCCCAGAGCCATCAATTAGAGATCAGATAGAAAAGGAGCATTTCTGTTATGGATTTGCAAATCCCACTGCGTGGCCTGGATTGTGCTCTGCCTTTATGTTACTAACACCCATTTAGCTGATTGACCCTGTGGCTCCAACAGCAGACTGAATTTTCTTTGTGGAAGGTTGGGCTGGTTTTTATTTACCAGTTGGGGTTTTGAGAAGGAGAGAATTAAGAATAATTAAAAATATGTATGGTTAAAAACAATTATGAATTTTAATTGTTTCATTTTAATTTTAAAAACAATTATTAAAAAAAAATTATGAATTTTCTAGAGGAAGAAAAATTAGAGTCAGATGTCATATTATAGATTAAAATGAAATACCATTTAGATATATACGGATATATCTATGGCCAACATGGCCTAAACACTGGCACAGCTATAACGGGCAAATAAACATTTTTCACAGCAATCAAAGAAAAATTGTGGTCAAAAAAAAAGGAGAAATGTCAAAATATAAATTGGTTTAAATTCAGGTTTAAAAAATTCAGGTTTAATATGTAGATATATGCATGGCCAACATGGCCTAAACACTGGCACAGCTATAACGGGCAAATAAACATTTTTCACAGCAATCAAAGAAAAATTGTGGTCAAAAAAAAAGGAGAAATGTCAAAATATAAATTGGTTAAAATTCAGGTTTTAAAAATTCAGATTTAAAAAATTCAGGTTTAAAAAATTCAGGTTTAAAGTTGGTTAAATTGCTCAGTACCTGGCACAGCTATAATAAGCAAAGAAACATTTTTCACAGCAATCAAAGCAAAACCATGGTCAATAAAAAGCAAAAAAATTAAAATATAAATTTAGGTTAAAATTCAGGTTTAAAAAAATAAGGTTTAAAGAATTCAGGCTTAAAAAATTCAGGCTTAAAATTGATTAAATTGCTCAGTACCTGAGCAAGAGTCTCTTCAAGTTTCACTTCCTTGCCCTATGGTGCTATGAGGCTGTTTCAGAAGAGAAATGACCCACAATAACTGACCCTCAATAACTCCTTAACCTCACCCAGTCAGTCAGAGGCAAATTTGCATCATTTCCTCCTGAATTGTATTTTCTGTGCCACACAGGGCACCTTACTGGTGGTTAACCACAGTCCCAGCAGATTGCTCAAACATTTAATAGCTGCATCTTTTTACAGAAAAAAACCAAACATTCCTGGGCTTCATCCACTCAGAAAAGTGTTTCCAACTCAGATCCAGAAGTGTCACCTTGGATGTGGAAATTTCCACATTATTATTATTATTACTATTATTACTATTACTATTATTACTATTATTACTATTATTACTATTATTACTATTATTACTATTACTATTACTATTATTATTATTGGTGGTGGCGTAACATTTATATCTATATCTATATCTATATCTATATCTATATCTATATCTATATTTATATCTATATCTATCTTTATATTTATATGGTTGCAATGGCCCAGACCATGTGTCCTTGAGTCCTGCCTCTGTCCCTACCCAGATGTCTATCACATTTATATTTATATTTATATTTATATTTATAGTTATAGTTATAGTTATAGTTATAGTTATAGTTATAGTTATAGTTATAGTTATAGTTATAGTTATAGTTATAGTTATAGTTATATCCATATTTATATATTTATATTTGTGTATTATATCTATATTTATATATTTATATTTATATGTACGCTTATATTTATATATTTATATTTATATTTATATGGTTGCAATGGCCCAGACCAGGTGTCCTTGGGTCCTGCCTCTGTCCCCACACAGATGCCTAAATAAAAATCAAGATCATGGCAGGAGGGAAGGCCTTTGTGGCACAGGAATCTTTTGAACCAGAGGATGCATCTCCCTCCTTATTAAAAAAGAAATCAAGAGCCATTAGCTCTTAATGCACCTTGATCTCATCCACCCAACTTGCTCACAACATCTGTTTTGATAAGCCAAAAAAGCATCCTCAGACCTAGATGCAATTTTGCTCTCAAAACCAAAACACAAAAAGTTTTTGTGTCTTGGAGTGACTCAAAGTGAAACAGTCTGGCAGGAGGTGCCACTGCTCTGGTAATGTCACAGGAAATAAGTGCTGCAAGTGAGGAGTCAAAAGAAATATATAGAATCCCCAGGGACTTTAGCCAAGCTAAGGAAGCTTGCTGCTATTTTAAAATATCAGCTTGCTTTCCCGAGCCACCTGCAACATTCTCTGGATGGATCCTGGCCCTTAAACACCCACAGAAATGTTCAGTTTGGGTGTTCTGGAGGCCAGATCCTTTTCCCAGGGTGGAGGGGATGCTGCAGTGAGGGCTCAGGCTCCTTTGGAGAGCTCAGACCATCCATGCAGGGACACTGTACAGGACACCCAGTGCGGTCCAACTTCCCCTGCAGGTGCTTTGTGTCCTTGCCAGGAGCACATTTGGACACTCTGGGCTCGTTCCCCTGGCTTGGGGGACGCAAACACAGCAGACAGGCAGCCAGCCAAGGGCATCCTCTCCCATCCTCTCTCAGGCAGGGAGAGGAGCAGTGCCCTGGGGCACTCCCATCTTGGTAGCGTTTTTTCCCAAACCTTCAGCCTAAAAGCCTCCTCCTCCTCCTCTTTCTGTCCTCCCTTCACCTGCTGAGTGCCAGCCATCCCTGTCTGGATTTCTCCCCAGTGCTAATAGACTCTTCTCCTAATGCTTCCTCTGTTCCTACAACACCACCGTCTCTCTTTTATCCCTGATGCTAATGGGCACATTTAACTTATTTCGGCGTGGCCTCATGAATCAGCAATTTTACCCTCCTTGCTCTATTCCAAAGCCCAGATCCCAGCACAGATAAGCAATTGTCCAGCACGGGAGGAATCAGAGCAACCTGACCCTGTGCAAACCCCTGTGCTTCATTGTGCTGAGCAGGAATAGAACCCTGCTCACATTCCTCCTATCTTCATAAACAAAGTAATGAGGAAATTTCTTCCTTAGGCTCTTGTTGCCTCTTGTTGCCTCTGCCAGGACTCCAAAAGTCCAGCTCTCCAAGTAATTTTGTGGCCCCAAACCAAATTATTTATTGCACCCTCTTTTACAAGTAGTACTGCTGGTTGTTTTTCCTTACCTTAATGCAAAAGAGAAATAAAACAGGAAATGGTTATTTCAGATAGAATGAGGATCTTGCTCTTCTCCCTTGGAAACAGCCTCAAGACACATGAAGGAAGAAGTAAAATAGCACTGAAGAGAAGTGATAATTATGCAAGTTAAAAAAAAAAAATTCAAAATGGGAAAAATTGCCAATGAAGATATTCCAGTACCACTCCTAAATCTCTGATTGCTGCTCATTCCTGATGCTCTCACTGTAGGATGAGAACCACTGTGGGATGTTACATTGCAAATGGTTTTTTCCCTATTTTAAGCTTGGAGAGCACATGGAGCAGGTGAGCCAGGTGCTCCTGCTTTGCCCTTTTGTTTCATTCTGCCTCTTGGCAAAGCCATTTTTTGGTGTTTGGAACTTTATACTCCCCTAACAGCTGAACTAAGTCTTTGCATTCATGTGCCTGTTCAAGCATCAAGTCTGGTACTTTGGGAGGAAAAATCTTCCTGGGCAAAGGAACACAAATCCAGCCATGGGGCCCTCATGCTGTCAAATCCTTTGTCAATCACTACTTGGCTTTAAAAGTGCTGATTATACACAGAAAGGTTTGTGGGATCAGGGCCAGTGGCAGGGATTTTAAATTACTTACCTGTGCCTTGTGGATATTCTGTTTTTCAGCATTTTATCCGAGCAGGACAGCGAGGAGAACGCAGCCCTGGCTTTGTCCTAACTGATCCCTGGTCTTTATGTGGGGCTGCCAAAATGTTCCCCCCATAAAATCCAGCAAGTCAGGTTACTCATGATCCCGTTTTCACCCCCAAATCTGTGTGTGACACCCCTTTTACCAGGGGATGGGCACGGCAGCCCGGAGCTGGACACCCCTGGATAGGCAGGGCTGGATTTGGATCCCGGTTTCCAGCAGGGTCACACCTGCAGCCCCCCTCTGCTCTGCTCTGCTCTCCCTCTCCCACCCAGCAGAGAGTCTGGGAAAGTTGGAGCGACGGCTCCGAGGGCACATCCAGGGATGGAGGGAGGGAAGGGAGAGAAAGGAGAGAATGGAGGGAAGGGAGAGAGTGGAGAGAAAGAGAAGGGAGGGAAGGGAGAGGAGAAGGTAGAGGAGAAGGGAAGAGAAGAAGGGAGAGAAAGAGGGAGAGAAGAAGGAAAGGAGAAGAGAGAGAAGGAGGGAGAGAAGAAGAGAAGAGAAGAGGAGAGGAGAGAAGAAGAGAGGAGAGGAGAGGAGAGGAGAGGAGAGGAGAGGAGAGGAGAGGAGAGGAGAGGAGAGGAGAGGAGAGGAGAGGAGAGGAGAGGAGAGGAAGGAGAGGAGAGGAGAGGAGAGGAGAGGAGAGGAGAGGAGAAGGAGAGGAAGAGGAGAGGAGAGGAGAGGAGAGGAGAGGAGAGGAGAGGAGAGGAGAGGAGAGGAGAGGAGAGGAGAGGAGAGGAGAGAGAGGAGAGGAGAGGAGAGGAGAGGAGAGGAGAGGAGAGGGAGAGGAGAGACGAGGAGAGGAGAGGAGAGGAGAGGAGAGGAGAGGAGAGGAGAGGAGAGGAGAGGAGAGAAGAGAGAGGAGAGAAGAGGAGAGAAGAGAGAGAAGAGAAGAGAAGAGAAGAGAAGAGAAGAGAAGAGAAGAGAAGAGAAGAGAAGAGAAGAGAAGAGGAAAGAGAAGAGAAGAGAAGAGAAGAGAAGAGAAGAGAAGAGAAGAGAAGAGAGAGAAGAGAAGAGAAGAGAAGAGAAGAGAAGAGAAGAGAAGAGAAGAGAGAGAAAGGAGAGAAGGAAGAGAAGGGAAAGAAAGGCAAGAAAGGAGAGAAGGAGAGAGAGAAGGAGTGAGAGAAAGAGGGAAGAGAAGAAGGGAGGGAAGGGGGAGAGAAGGAGGGAGAGAATAAGGGAGAGAAAGGAGAGAAGAAGGGAGAGAAGGAAGGAGTCCCTGCTCCCGCTCCTACCTGCAGTTGCCCAAGGCAGCGGCGCCTCCTCACCCCAGGTACCCGCAGCGCATCTCCGGCCCTGCGGCTCTTCCGGCGGATCTGCGGGATCTGCGGGGCTACAGCTGCCCGGCTGTGCCCCTGCCACCCCGGAGCCCCGCTGTGCCCAGCCAGGGGCTCATCCTCGGCCTGGCTCCGGCGGCAGAAGCGGAGGAATGCGGGGATGCGGCCGCGGTAACCTGAACTCCCCGCTGCCGCTTCCCTCCCTCCCTCCCTCCCTCCCTCCCCTCCCTCCCTTTCCTCCTCCCTCCCTCTGTGCCGTGGGTAGCAGACCCGCTGAACCTCTGCTCCGGGTCAGCAGCTGGCTGTGGATGGGTTTACTGGGGGTGTTCGGGGTGGGAGGTGGGCAGCAGCGTCCTGCCAGGAGCGGGAGATGGAAATGGGAGCAGCGGCAGCGGCTCCTCCCGGCGCTGGGAAAGTTCGGCCGGGCGCTCCCAGCCACTGACAGAAATCTCCCTCTGCTCCAAAGCCCCGCACTGAGACACCCCCGGAGGGGTTTTCCAGCTGGGGAAATGACAACCAAACGCAAAACCACCGCGCCGGGGAAACGGGAAAGCGAGGGGAGCAAATCTCACCCTGCGCGCAACCCGGGGTGAGAGCATCCCTGACCCCGCTGTCCGCCTGATCCCCGGGCTCAGGACAGCATCCCTGAACCTGGACCCCCGAGCTGTCCGGGCTCAGGACAGCATCCCTGATCCCCTGTCCGCCTGATCTCCAAGCTGGGGTCAGGACAGCATTCCTGGGAGCCCTTCCCTGGATCCCCCTGTCCACCTGATCCCCGGGCTCAGGACAGCATCCCTGAAACCTGGACCCCCCTGTCCGCTTGATCCCCGGGCTGTCCGGGCTCCGGACAGCCATCCCTGACCCCCTGTCCGCCTGATCTCCAAGCTGGACTCAGGACAGCATCCCTGACCACCTTCCCTGGACCCCCGAGCTGTCCGGGCTCAGGACGGCATCTCTGAACCTGGACCCCCCCTGTCTGCCTGCCCCTAAAGCTGTCCGTGCTCAGTCCAGCCATCAGCACCGAGCCTTTGCTTCAGGGCAAAGTCCGAGTCCAGGCAGGACACCCGATGCCTCCCCAGCGCCAATTCCAACACTCGCAGCACGTGGAGAGAGAGAGCTGCTTTTACCTTTGTGAGCTGTCCCCTGGTGACAGCGACCAGCGGCAGCTCCGCGGCACAAACAATTATTGAAGCAAATGGCTCCGGGGGAAAGGCATTGCTCTTCTGAACGCTACGAGCTACAGCAGGAAGGAAAAAAATAAAATAAAATAAAAACACCAACCAAACAAAAAACCCAAAACCTCCCAGACAAACGTTACAGATAAAGCCTCACATTTAATAGCAAAAACATCCAGGGCACTTGGAATTTCTAGCGAGAAAATGCTCGCTTTGATTTGTCGTTGTCATTGTCTTTTTTTTTTTTTTCCCTTTGAAACAGGTTGTTAGAGCGCAGCGCAAGAAAACACGAGACAAATCAATCACTGCGAGCTGCTGGCAGCTCCTTTCTCCTCCCCCTCCGCTGCAAGGCTGGAGATGGAGAGATGTGGTTAAGGAGACACACACAGAACGCTGCTTGCTTGGTGTGCTCTGCAGGAGAAACACGAGTGACAAGAGAGGTCCAGATCCACTTCCAGATTTGCTGCAGAAAGGACTGCCCCAAAAGCTTTTTCCTTTTTTTTTTTTTTTTTTTTTTTTTTTTTTTTTAATTATTCTAAAAACCACTCCTGGGTAGCTTTAGTTTCCTGCAATGAGGAAGCATTAGCTCAGGCACCTGAGCCTCCCTCTGCATGCATGACTCTCTCCTTTGTACTCCAAGTTCCTAAAAAAACCTTGCTTTAGTTTTGGGAAAGTGCTAACTCTTCCTTTGTCACGGCCTGACCCACACAGCTACTGAGCACACAAAAGCTTCTGCGTGCAAATTGTCTGCCCTGCACATGGAATGAGGAAGGTTTGGGCATTTTTCCCATGGAAAACAGGAGCACACTGCTGGGGCTGGGGCCTCAATCCCTGCCCACATTGCTGCTGAGCATCACAGCTCACTGGCTGCCATCAGAGCAGCCTTAAAATGAAAATCATGGAATCACAGAATGATTTGGGTTGGAAAAGACCTTAGAGCTCCTCCAGCTCCACCCCCTGCCATGGCAGGGACACCTCCCACTGTCCCAGGCTGCTCCAGCCCCAGTGTCCAGCCTGGCCTTGGGCACTGCCAGGGATCCAGGGGCTCCACAGCTGCTCTGGGCACCCTGGGCCAGGGCCTGCCCACCCTGCCAGGGAACAATTTCTTTCCCAAAATCTATTCTGACCTGTCCTGCTTCAGCTCAAGGCCATTCCCCCGGTCCTGTCACTCCATGCCCTCGTGAAAAGCCCCTCTGCAACTCTCCTGTAAAGCATTAACTGAGAGGGGCTCAAAGGTCTCCTGAAGCCTTCTCCTGGCTGAGCAGTGCCAGCTCTCCCAGCCTGGCTCTGTAGCAGAGGAGTTGTTGGGTTTGGTGTTCCTGAAATGGCTCCTGAGGTATTAAAGAGTCTTTTTTCCCAGCCCTGCGACCAACAAGAAGTCGAGATTCCTCAGCTCTGGTTTTCAAGGTTGTTTATTTTCTTTTATCTATCACATTCTTTCTCTGAGATCTGTCGAGCAGGTTGGGTTCCAGGCACACTGACTGCCCTTGGGGCAGTGTTAGCTTTTTATACTAAGAACTGTGTGTACTTTATTTACAGAAATTTCCCAAGACCCATCACCTATGTTAGACAGTTTGTCTCTACTCTAAACCAATCCAGAAGTGCCACCATCACAGCAGAAGATGGAGGACAAGAAGAAGAAGGAGAAAGACAGGACACATCCAGATTTCCTTTTGAACCCCCATTCTAAAAACCCCACAATTCTACTTTTTCACCCTGTGACAAATTAGCTATCATTCTATTCAAACCCTTGTGGCTTGTAACTCCTCACACAAAGTTGGGAATTGTTTCCATGGGTTAAAATCAAAGGCACAGGTGTCTTTGACTCCGTGCCAAGGTCTCTGAGCCCCCTGCCAGGGTCTGGAGTCCTCCAGGGCAGCCAGAGGAATGTCCTGGGTGCTCGTGTCCCTGCTCCAGGTTTTCCTCATGCTGGCACCCAGAGCTGGATGCAGCCCTGAGCACTGCAGGGGTGGCTGCCAGGGCAGTGTAGATGGGCAGAATTCCACTGCCAATCCACACAAAGCATTTTCCACTCCCTCCAGCCAGGCCAGGCACCCCCAGGTCACTGCTTCCAGCCTGCTCTGTGAGTTTTAGCAATTTGCTAAATTCTAAATTCTCCAGGGTGTTTAGGCTGCCCAGCTGTCAGCTCCAGGGCACTCAGAGCACTCCCTGCACGGGCAGATTACACAGCCCAGGGTCTGGGAGGGGCACAAGGGGACAGAAAATCAACTCTGGAATATCCAGCCTTCATTCTGGGGCAAAAACCCCACCCAATAAGCACAATTAACTCCTCTCTGCCTCCGATTCAGGACTGTTTGCTGTGTGAGTCCATCCCTACCCCAGCATCTCAGCAGAGAAATGCACACATGTGCCTGCATTTCCAACATATATCTACATGAAATCAGGCCTGAAAGAGTGAGTCAGGGCCTAAATCAGCATTGCAATTGAACTAAAATAATCTAAGGCTGCTCTAAATGCACACAGCTTTAACCTGTCACATCAAATGAAAATTATGTACTTAAACTGTAATCTTCCTGCTCCCTTAGTCATCAAAAGAGGCCAGATCAAATTAAAAAAAAAAAAAAAAAGATAAAAAAGAAAAAAAAAAAAAAAAAAAGAAGAGAAGAGAGTGTGGATGCTGTTCAGAGGATGAGGAGGAGGTGTGGCTCATGGAGCAGGATATTCACAGAGCCATTAAAGTTGGAAAAGCCCTCCCAGTCCCAGATGTGCCTTGTCCCCAGCCCAGAGCTCTGAGTGCCACATCCTGGACATCCTTGGACATCTCCAGGGATGGGGACTCCAACCCTCGCAATGTTTAATCACCCTTTCAGTGAAGAAATCCTTCCTGATGTCCAACCTGACCCTCCCCTGGCAAAACCTGAGGCCATTCCCTCTTGTCCTGTCACCTGGGAGCAGAGTCCCCCTGGCTGCACCCTCCTGTCACCGAGTCACAGAGAGTGACAAGGTCCCCTCTGAGCCTCCTTTTCTCCAGGCTAAAAAAACCCCATAAACCTCAAAATTCTGCTTGGACCAAGGATGTTTCTGCCTTCCAAGCCACAGTCAGCCCCAGACTCAGCCCCCCAGCACTCCCATCCATTCTCCAAGCAGAAAAGCAGCACCCTGAGCTGCTGGTGGCATCGGTGGCTCTGTGTTGTCACCTCCTCTGACATGGCCTGGCTAAGGGACAGTAAATATTTCCACACCTGTGTTTGTCAGAGCCTGGGGCAGGCAGGGATAAGGTCAGGCTGCAAACACCCCCCAAAAGGTGCCATTGCTTGGCTGGGCTTGTGTGGTAGAATCAGGTGATTCCCCCATGGGGAATGATTGGCACCTGACCCCATTGATTCAGGAGGCTGAACAATTATTAAAAATTTACTGTATTACATGAATGCTGTACTATATTAAAGAGATACTATACAAAGATAAATATTAAAGAAAAAGCCATGACTGTCTGAGACAGCCAGAACACAGCTCTGACCCAACTGGCCAAGGAAACAAAACAATCCTCAGCAAAATCCAATTGACAAATCCCTTCAGGTAAACAATCTCCAGAACATGTTCCACACATTCCACATGTGCAAAACACCAGGAGCAGAGAATAGAGATAAGAATTTTCTCTTCTTCTCTGAGGTTCCTCAATGCAATTCTCAGGAAATATCCTTGGGAAGTTGGGCCTGACCGCTCTCTATGAAGAGAGCTCTGGCTACAATTCACCCTTCATATTATAATATAATTAATATATTATTTTAATAATATTATAATATATTAATTATAATTATATCATTATTATAATTATAATAATTATATAATACTATAATTATTTATTCATATGATAAATTAAAATTCTTAGTAATATAATTATTTAGTATTTATTTAATATTAATTGAATATTTACTATTTATTTAATATTAATTTATTGATTTTAATTTATTCATTATTTATTTGATAATAATATTAAATAATACAATATGGTTAATATATATTTTATATTATATTATTATAAAATATAATAATTAATTTAATTTTTACAATATTACGTAATACAAATTATAACTATATTGTAATCAATTAAAAATTAATAATTATAATATTTTATTATTATAATTATATAATTAGATGTATAATTTATATTATTATATAATATAGTATATGTTATTAAATATATATTATAATTATATATTATATATATTATATCTATGATGGTATATTATGAATTATTTTAATTAATAATTACATTTATAATTATTATAATGTATTGTAATTATATATAGTGTAATAATTACTGTATATAATATATATTCTATTATATATAGTAATACTGTATAATAATATATTATAATTATAATATATATATTATAATATTATAATTATAATATTATTACCTACCAAATATGTAATTAATATCATTAATTTTTATTATAAAATATAATCCTTATTAATTCTTATTATAATAAAAATAAAAGGAAGACTTCATTTACAGTTCTTCTGCTGGGCCCCCTTCTTCTCTCTGTGCTTCTCCAGGAAAAACCTGGGAGACAGAATTATGTCTGTCTGTTCAGAGAATGTGAATGCCACAGGCTTGAGGTTTGCTACGTTTTGCTTTTTCACCAGGATGAAAAATGTGGGTGGGAGCTCTGTCCTTGTGTTTCTCTGTGGGGTCAGGTACACAAACTCCTGCAGATGAAGGGGGGCATCCTTGATTTCCAGCCTGCCACTTGCTGTAGCAATGGGATGTTTTGATGGCTTCACTGCCTGACTGCACTGGAAGCTTTTAGGATATTCACTCTAATGCAAAATCAAACCCAATTTTCATGCAGAGCTTTTCAAGATTTTTCTACATAAATTTTCTGCAGATTTCTTTCTTTCAGTCAGGAGGAGGAGTTTTGTTGAAATAACCCCCTCAGGCCTTCAATGGGTGCAGTTTATGTTACAAAGACACAACAGCAGTGCAGATCAATCTAATATGAGGAAAATTGTTGCCAATAAAACCTACTTGTGAGGCAGCAAAATGGTTTCTACCCTCAGATTT